>NC_073744.1:46152652-46453902 GCF_029784135.1 Toxorhynchites rutilus septentrionalis
CAAAATGATAAAACAACAAATTTAAAAAAAAAGATTGCGTAGTCCTGAACGGTCGTGTCTCGAATACAACCCTTCGATTTTTTTTTATATAATGTATCCCGAAGCCAAAGATGTGTATTTTTTAGTTTTTGAGTCATGATTTTTCAAATTTAACTTGTTTTCAGTATTCGTTCAATATTTCAATGCAACTAGACTAGATCTATGCGACTAGAATCCAATTTCATCGCAAGTATAATATTGCAGATGAACACGTTTTCAAAATAAAATTATGAATGAAAATTAGCTTTTCCATATCAAACTAGTATACTATTTAAATGAAAAACCTTTTTGTTTTCAGGTGGTGAAAAAGTCTCATACGAAAATTGTTTATAAAGACAACTCTATATTACGATGAAAAAATTCATCAACAATGTTGGAATTGTTTAGCCATATGGTTCAATGAAAGTCAGAAACACGTGCTTCAAGTAATTAAATAATATGATGTGAAAATTTTCATTCAAATTTTAGAATTTAAAAACCGGCTTCGTGTCTTCTAACCTGATAGAGATTACACTAACGAGTTTGGGACCCAAATTTGAAGTTGCCACCAGACGTCGACACCATGCCACTGTCGTCGCGAATCCGGCGCAAGCAGTTTAGAACGAATGTTAGCGTTTAGTACAACGATGCTAATGAGGCAACGCATTAGGCTAAGGTTACTTTGGATAGGAGTACGCACGAAAATTTGATTGTACGAATAGAAACAAACAATTTTGTTCGATAGAAGCTGACGAATACGAACGAAGCAAGGGGGAAGCAATGTAACCACACCAATACAACTCAATGTGGTTGTTTAGCTTCACTATTGCATACAATTCGTACGACCACTTTTCTGCATCCAGTGTCACCGCCGCCTTATTGTGTTCGACTGAATGGAAACACGCATATTTAAAATGAAGTGTCAAAGCCCAATTGTCGCAACGCGACGTATAGCGCGGCATTCTGGTCCCACCTTTATGATCACGTCGTCAGCGAAGCAGATAAACTAGACTAGACTTGTTGTTGTTGAAAGTCGTGTCATGTTCTTATGAAATAAAATTAACTTTAATAACTATTTTTGCTTCGTACGGATTTTAACGATTTGCATACCAATCGAATCGGAAATTTTCGAAGATTTGTTTCGTATGCTAAACATTACAATCCATAGTCTGTATATGGTTGAAATTGATGAAAGTTTTAAGCATTCCATCGTTGCATAGTAAGTAAGCTGTCGCTAGCATATAAGTATTGCATCTCCTTATTCTTTCTTTGTGAGAACACCGACTAGACAACGCCGTTGCTGGGCGAGCTGGACGGCGAGGGCTTTCTCAAGGCAATGGGGGTGGAGGAGTAATTTGAGAAAAAAGTAGAGTTTTCCAAGGGCCTTTTTGTGACTAGAGACGAATGAACTGGAGGAGTTTAATGTTTCTTTAATTCAATAAAGGAAGGAAAAAAAAGGAAAATTCTCAAAATCTTTCTGTACCCGAAACAACAAAGGTCGCTTATTCTGCTCGTTTTATGTTTTATGTTTCCTTTTGAGCTGTGAACGCTAGCGTATATTTTTTGAAGTACATCTGGCATTATAAATAACATAAACATCCGAGCCATGGCAAAGCTGGCGAATAAAGAGAAGAGTGCAAATGATTATAGGTCGCTCCTAGCCATCAGTGTTTGGCTTTGAGTATGTTGCTTGTTTTCGTTGCGCGAAACTTAGAACTTGTTCATTTCCTGTACATGTGAGTAGCACATCTTCGATACTTTTAGTTGCCATTCGTGCTCATCGGTTCTGTTCTGATGCAACAAGTTCCTAGTTTTGTTGACCGAGAGTCGAGAAACGATTTTTCATAAACGGTCATTATCGCGATGTTTCATTTTTATCGCTGGAACAGTGTACATCTGTTAGATGCGTGTTTGATGCTTGTTGAATGGCGATGAACGGAAGATACCTCTCGTTAAATGCTCAGTGCAATGCGTGCATTGATATAAAGAATCATATTGCGACATATGACCAATTAGTGTATTGTTCTCGCAAAGGTAAGAAAGAATCGTTGCTTCTCGAAATGATTCCACATAACCACGCAAGCCATTAAACCTTTTCAGGGTCCCCGGAACTTTTTACTAAAGAGTTATTTATAAAGTTTCGACGTATTCGCAAATAATGTCCAAAATGATAAAACAACAAATTTAAAAAAAAGATTGCGTAGTCCTGAACGGTCGTGTCTCGAATACAACCCTTCGATTTTTTTTATATAATGTATCCCGAAGCCAAAGATGTGTATTTTTTAGTTTTTGAGTCATGATTTTTCAAATTTAACTTGTTTTCAGTATTCGTTCAATATTTCAATGCAACTAGACTAGATCTATGCGACTAGAATCCAATTTCATCGCAAGTATAATATTTTTCAAAAAAGACTAGCTCGTTGGCTCTAATTTAATATGTCGATTATCGGAATCGGTTCAGTAGTTCAAGAGTTATGAATTTTCGGAAAAATCTTTTCTGGAAGAAAAGGCAAAAAATTATTTTTCGGACCATCGGTGGAATTTGAAAAATCATAATTAAAAAACGACAAAAATCACATCTCTGATTTCTGGATATGTTAAGTAAAAAAAAACTCAGCTTCCAAGTATGGAAACTGTAGCATACTAGCTAACCTCAATTCCAATTAAACACAAAACATCCTGACCCTCATTCTTTCTCATCCTCAATTCCGCATTCTTACTTATTTCCCATAACCACTTTTCCGCATACCATATCTAACAACATTTACATTCGTCAGCAACTTTTGATTTCCTTACGGAAATCCCCCAAACCAACTAATTTCATAACATCGGCTGAACGCTATTATGGCACGCCAAACTTCCCTGTATACGACCTCCAACAACTAACAACAATAACATACCGCCCCGCTCGACGCTTGTTGTAGACAACAATAATCTAGAGGCGAATGAACTGAAAAGTTTAAACCCTCTTAAAGCCAAAAAGAAGAAGAAGAAGACAACAATAATGATAATAAATAAACATGTAAAATCATATGCGAACTTAGCTCGTAAGTTAGTTGGTAAGAGAAATATACTCTCGTGACAGACATCGACAAGTACACATCTCTTTTTTTAAATTACCGAAATGTATCATGGCGACCGCGATTCACGATCTTGCATCACCGTGATAGTTTACGGCCTAATCGAGAACTTGGACATTACAAAGTGATCTGTGCGGTACCAAGGGTCAGCCGGAAAGTGTTGTGATATGCTGAAAGAAGCAAAAATGAATAGTGAGCCATTTGGTACCCTAATTTTCTACTAGTTAACGGAAAAGCGGTTGAACAGAAACCAATTAAGGTGTAAACAGTGATCTACAAACTTATTTCGCTTGGAAGAAGAAAGTGGCGGTACAATTTCAATTTGATTACGCAAATGGATGCAGAAAAAAGCGAGAGACATGTTAGAATCAGCAGGGAAAGCAGGGAAATCACACCACCGGGTAGCCTCAACAGTCATACAGCCATTTCCATTTAAACATGCGTTCCCGCAATATAGTGATTTCGTTGATACTTATAATCGCACTGAATGTAATCAATCGGTGAATGTAATCGATCGAAGAAGGCGATAGATCGGTGACAGTGGAAGCAGTGCAGAGAGCAGATATGGGAAGCGACACCTACGACGAGTCAAGAAAAACATCGCACCGGCAAACTAACTAGGTTTAGCTGCTAATCGACCGTAGAGAAAAAGGAAGCAGTCCAGTAGGCAGCTCGACGGAAGGACGCTGCAGCGAACCAAGCAGGAGAGACGGCATCGAGACGACGTAGAGACGACATCGCAACGGCAGGTGGTGAGTCATTCAGTAGCCAATAAGGGAAAGCATGTAACGATAAAGAACCACAAAAAAAACATTTTATAAATAGGAAAAAATTACGCGCATGTGTGACTTAAAAATGGGCCTCTTCAACTCAAAAAAAAAAGGGAATAAAGGTGACCCACAAGTCACAATACTAAATCACGTAGAGCATCACACCGAGATGCATGCGACCCAAGAAATATTATTATGGGTGATTGTGATAATCCTAGTAGTAGGTGCTATAGCCAAACTGTATAAACTTTATAAAACGTGCGTACGCGCAGAGGCTTTAAAAGCCGCACAAGCGATTGCGGCCACCCCCTAAAATATAAGGAAAACAAAGGAGAAGCATTTTTTTTATATATATAAATGAAAACGATATGAAGAATAAAACCTTTTTATTTCATTAACTTTAATGGCGTCCATGATTATGAAAGAACCAGATTCTAACTAAACGAATAGGCTTCGAGAAATTGAAGCAACCATTACGCAAGAGCATGCTAATTTGAAGAAAAATAGAAAGAGACCAAGACTGCTCACCGGAATAGTAGAAAAAACAGAAATATTGAACGATCTATTATCTGAATATAAAGAAACCTTACGAAAATATAAAACAAGAATAGCATTAAAGAATTGGAATTTAGAAGTCGAAAAATACGAAATTTTAGAAATAAGGCACCAAGAAAGTATAAAAATTCTTGAACAAACGCCAATATTATATAAACAAAATTTAACATTTAAAACCGTTGCACGGACAGCCATCCTCTGCAAACGTTTAAGCAAAGGAGCAGAGCCCATCATCATGGCTACACAATTTGACCTTAAAACAGCGACGGCGATCGTCCAAACATACGACGGATCGCCCGATAGTTTAAATGCATTTGTCGATTCGGCTTGCCTTTTAAAAGAATTTACGCAGCCGAAACATCTTACAGTCGCTATCAAATTTCTACGAACGCGACTAACAGATAAAGCACGTTTAGGACTACCGAATGAAATTAGCACAATCGATGCGCTAATCGAAAACATAAAAAGTAGATGTGCCGAAACAACAACTCCCGAAAATATAGTAGCAAAACTTAGATCGATCCAGCAAAGAGGAAATACAGATAAGTTTTGTAGCGACATTGAGTCACTCTGCAATCAGTTGCGATCCACATACATGGATAGTGGAGTCCCTGACAACGTTGCTAAAAGAATGGCAACAAAAGCAGGAGTAGACGCATTAACAGCTGGTGTAACGAATAACGAGACAAACATAATTTTAAAAGCAGGGAATTTCGATGATCTGAAACAGGCAATACAGAAAGTGGTTGAAAATTCAACCACCACGCCTCAGACAGTCCAAATGCTGACATACCAAAATAACCCAGGAACGTACAATAGACGTAACTTTGGTTATAATAGATACAGGGGAAACCACAACGACCCTAGAATTAACGATTTTCGACAACGAAATCCATTTCAACAAAACCAATATAGAAACGGGAGAAGGTATGACAATAATAATAGAAACAAGCAACCCCACAGTGGCTACCAACAGAATTTTAATACGAATCATACGAATCATAATCGCAGCACAAATTTCAACCGCGGAAGAGGTGGACAAAACCATCGACGCATGTACACTGCTAGCGCGGAGGAAGTAAACAACGCGCAAGTTTTCCAAACATACGCGCCAAGGTCGCAAAACACAAGCGCGCTCACAGCAGCAACGCAGAATATGCAAACACAGTCTGCGCAGCTGAACCCTACATTATCGAACAATCAAAATTTTTTAGGAACGCCATACGGACCGTGGAATACCACACAGGGACCGTATATGCAATAAATATAAACGCGACAAACTTTATTAACCTATTCGTCGGCATGACAAATTCAACTTGTTGATTCATAGTTGATAGTGGAGCCGACATATCTATCATAAAAGGGAGCAATATACTCCCACATCATATTGAAAATAGAAGTAAACATTATCGGATCTCCGGAGTGACGGATGGAGTAACAGAAACATTGGCAGAAACCACAACTGCCCTACACTTTAACAATGGACTAATTATCCACCATAATTTCCAAATAGTAGCAACCGACTTTCCAATACCAACCGAAGGAATACTTGGACGAGATTTCTTGGTCAAATTTAAGTGTACTATCGACTACGAGCACTGGTTATTAAATTTCAAATTTGAAAGTCACGAAATATCAGTTCCAATTGAGGATGATTTCAACGGCAATATATTGATACAAAACAAAAATTTCAAATTCATACAGAAAGAATTCAACACTTATTATCACAAATAAATTTCGATATGGTTCCACATTTTGCAAGACAAAATCTTGGTAAAATCATCGAAAAATATCAGGACATTTTTAGTTTACCTGACGAAAAATTATCAACAAACAATTTTTATAACCAAAACATTAAAAAGACGAGAAAACATACTTAAAGACGAGATGCCTGTCTATATTCCAAATTACAAAAGCATACACTCTCAAAACGACGAAATGCAAGCACAAATTCAAAAAATGTTGGACGATAAAATAATAGAACCATCAATTTCACCCTACAATTCACCAATTTTACTAGTCCCGAAAAAATCGGATGAAATCACAAAAAAGTGGAGGTTAGTTGTCGATTTCCGACAACTTAATAAGAAAATACTGGCAGATAAATTCCCACTCCCACGAATAGATACAATATTGGACCAATTGGGAAGAGCTAAATATTTTAGTACGCTTGACCTTATGTCGGGATTTCACCAAATACCACTCGACCAAGACTCACGGAAATTTACAGCTTTTTCATCACCATCCGGACATATTCAATTTACCAGGTTACCATTCGGGTTAAACATAAGCCCAAATAGTTTCCAACGGATGATGAATATTTCAATGGCTGGATTAACACCGGAATGTGCTTTTGTTTACATTGACGACATCGTAGTAATTGGATGTTCGATCAATCACCACTTCTCAAATTTGACAAAGGTTTTTGAACGCCTAAGGCATTATAACCTGAAACTAAACCCAAAAAAATGTAACTTTTTTCGTACCGAGGTCACATATCTCGGCCACAAAATAACAAACAATGGCATTCTGCCCGATGATTCCAAATTTAATGTAATAGAAAAATTCCCAATCCCTACAAATGCAGACGAAGTACGCCGATTTGTAGCATTCTGTAATTATTATCGGAAATTTGTACCGAATTTTGCGAATTTAGCCAAGCCACTAAACGAACTATTGAAAAAGAATACTAAATTTGAATGGACTTTCATACATAGTGAAGCGTTCAATAAACTAAAAATGCACCTAATGTAACCACAAATTCTACGCTACCCAGATGTTACTAAAGAGTTCATTATAACCACAGATGCTTCAGATGTAGCATGTGGAGCAATACTCTCCCAGCACTATGAAGAAGGCGATCTACCCATCGCATATGCCAGCAAAAGCTTTACTAAAGGCGAACACAACAAACCAATAATAGAGAAAGAATTAACCGCAATCCATTGGGCGATTAATTATTTTAAACCATACTTATACGGACGTAGATTTAAAGTGCGTACAGACCATCGCCCTCTAGTTTACTTATTTGGGATGGAAAATCCAACTTCAAAATTAACCAGGATGCGTGTAGACCTGGAAGAATTTGATTTTGACGTGGAATTCGTGCCTGGAAAAGCGAACGTAGGCGCAGATGCTCTTTCGCGAGTCATATCGAAGTCAGAAGACCTCAAAAATATCTCAATATTGCATGTAAATACTAGAGCTATGGTACGAAAACGTAATGTAGAAATGAAAAATTTAAAGCCTCAAGGAATAGTAGAACCACACTTGCAGACTGATCACCTGACAGTGTGGCAAACCGAAAACCCTTCTGAGGTCTATTAGCTACTCAAACTTGGTTGTGAAGTGCACCACAATCAGTTAGTAGTTAAATTAATCAACCATAATAATAAGAAAATATTAAAACAAATAACAACATCTTTCACGCGCGAAAATCCAAAATTTATTAAAAGCAAAGTTGAAATCGATGAAATATTGTCACAAAATCACATGACGCCTACGGGAGGTCATGTAGGACAACACAGATTATATCTGAAAATAAGGGAAAAATTTAAATGGAAACATATGAAAAACGATATTGCCAACTTTGTCAGAAATTGCCAAAAATGCAAGACAAACAAAGTTCTAAGGCATACTAAAGAAGCGGAGGTGATAACGACCACTCAGAATAAACCATTAGAAGTCCTTTCATTAGATACAGTAGGACCACTTTCTAGAACAGATAAGGGTAATAGATATATTTTAACAATACAATGCAATCTTACTAAATACATAGTGTTGATTCCTGTTCCAACAAAGGAAACTTCAGTATTAGCTAAAGCATTGGTTTACAATTTTATCTTAACATATGGTACATTTTTAGAAATAAGAACCGATCAAGGGTCAGAATATAATAACGAGGTCCTTGGGAGGATATGTAAACTTTTAGAAATTAAACAAACATTCTCAACTGCTTATCATCCACAATCAATCGGAGCGTTGGAGAGAAATCACAGATGTTTAAATGAATATCTGCGATGTTTCATTAACGCTCACCAAAATGATTGGGATGATTGGGTTAAATTCTATGAATTTACTTATAACACAACACCACATACAGAACATGGATATACCCCATACGAACTCGTTTTTGGCAAAAAAGTACGATTGCCACAAGATTCTCGAGTAGAAAAACATGAAATTGAACCGATATATAATTTTGAACAATACGACAGAGAACTAAAGTACAAACTACAGAATACAAACCAAATAGCCAGAGAAAACCTAATAGAGCGAAAAATCAAATGCCAAAGTACAGCCAATAATAACACAAACCCGATATTATTGAATATAGGAGATACTGTATTTATAACAAATGAAAATAGGAAAAAACTGGATCCTTTTTATATAGGACCATATAGCATAATAAATATAGAAAATACTAATTGCACTATTAAGCATCCTGTAACAGGCAAGCAAACGATAGTACACAAAAATAGGCTAATCAAGGCATGAAACTTATATGCACAAAACTAGTAAAAAAAAAAATTGAATATATTTTTCATTTGTAAACGCAAGCTCAGCGGGTATAATTTCTTTTTATCCTTTTTTCCGAATGGTTACACCATTCTTCTAAAGAGGGGAGGTGTAGCATACTAGCTAACCTCAATTCCAATTAAACACAAAACATCCTGACCCTCATTCTTTCTCATCCTCAATTCCGCATTCTTACTTATTTCCCATAACCACTTTTCCGCATACCATATCTAACAACATTTACATTCGTCAGCAACTTTTGATTTCCTTACGGAAATCCCCCAAACCAACTAATTTCATAACATCGGCTGAACGCTATTATGGCACGCCAAACTTCCCTGTATACGACCTCCAACAACTAACAACAATAACATACCGCCCCGCTCGACGCTTGTTGTAGACAACAATAATGATAATAAATAAACATGTAAAATCATATGCGAACTTAGCTCGTAAGTTAGTTGGTAAGAGAAATATACTCTCGTGACAGACATCGACAAGTACATATTTTTAAATTACCGAAATGTATCAAAACATCAAAAATCAAATACAACCAATAATTACGACAAACAAAACCCAACTTTTCCGCAAGTGTAATATTTTTCTAAAAAATATTAACTAATTGTCTTTAATTTGATATGTCGATTATCCAAATTAGTCCAGTAGTTCAAAACTTATGAATTATCGAAAAAAGTCATTTTTTGGAAAAAGGCGAAAATGGATTTTTCGGACCTCCTCAAAATGGAAATTAGCACCAAAAAAAAATTAAAAAATTAAAAAAAATTAAAAAATACAGGTCTACTAGGTCTAAATTTTTACGATAAACCCAAATATACCACTTTTCACAGCCATTCCATACCAAACCGATTAAGTGGTTTCAAGATTTTCGTCAAAAGTGGCAATTTTGTTCTGTATCGCAAAACATTAGACCTGTATTTTTTGATTTTTTTATTAGAGTGCCCATTTTTGGGTGGTTCGAAAAATCATTTTTTTGTCTTTTCTCAAAAATGACTTTTTTTATCTACCGGACCGATTCATATGATCGCTATATCAAATTAAAGCCAATTACTCATTTTTTCGGAAAAATATTATTAAAAATATTTTGGGTTTTGTTTTCGTAATTATTGATTGTATTGGTTTTTTGTTGTTTTCATGGCTTTGGACTAGAGGGCGCTATACTTTTTTTTTAGAAATGTTATTTATTGAAAGCTGAGGATTTTTTACATAACATATCTCGATATCAGAGATGTGATTTCTTTTGTTTTTACGTTACAGTGATGTACCCATATACCACTCAGCTAAGACAATATTTAACATTAGTATACTTTAAAAATTAATGCTTACGCCTATATGATGTTCTTAAATGTGCTACTCGCTTGAAATTTATTCCATTACCGATAAACATAGGGATGAGAGCATTTCTGCATTCCTACTTCTACTACTACATTCCTACTATAATGATGGAAAACGTTTTACACCATTTGGTTCAAATTTCAGCCGGCAAAAATATCATTTTCCTAATTCCGTTAATTAGTATTCCTAACACCAATAATCAAATTGTTATGACAATGAATATTTTCAAATAGTACATTTGGCAATGTTTTACGTTGTAAACAAGTTAAATGGGTTGAAATTGATATCATGAGTAATTAACAGTATCAGGATCTAACGGATACAATCCCCATCGCCGGAAACCGTTGATCAATGTCGATTGTGGGTTCGCCATTCTATCCACAGCTTGTTTCAAAAGATGTGCAAATTCTTTCCTCGGGAGTATTTCACCGTTATTGTCGATTCTCCATTCTACTAGAACTTGATTCCAAAAGTTTTTGAGTGGTCGGAAAAAGCTGACGTCCAGCGGCTGGGTGATTTGGGTGGAATTTGGTGGAAGGCAAACCAGGATTATGTTTTTTTCCGTACATAGCTGCTTCGTTTCATATGAGACATGAGACATGAGACTTATGACCACCTAGAAAGAGTATAACAGGAAACGGTACTTTCTGCTGGTCAATCCAAGGATGAAAAACTAGAAGTGGGTTACATCTTTGATAAAACCGCAAGGTGGACGTAGGACTAACGTTGACTTAGCAATCAATAAGTAGCAAGCATATAAATCTTTAACGTTTGATCTTTCGAATAAAGTGATTATCATACCACTTCGTTTAGCCAGAAAAGAATTATTAACGTTCAAAGGGGGAATCGATTCCTCCTCGGAAATACCCAGCACAAATAGTACCCACTCCTCAAGCCCCGACAATTGGAATCATCGTTGATCCGGAGCAGGATTATTAACGCTTGAGAAGAAATGGATTCCTCCTCGGAATTACACAGCGAAAATAAGACCCCTTTTCCAACAATTTCAACTTCCCAATAACGACGATCGATTACAGCATTCGTAAACAAATAATTTTATAACGCTGATTTTACAAATGTGATTTCTTCGATATGTAATATAATTATAATAATAATATAAAAATATTATAATAATATCCACTTTTATCATATCCACTACACCGTACTATACCATATCAAATCCATAGTCAATCCGAGTACAATTGTACCCGCTGCTTGTATCTAATTTGCTATGCCAATTTCTCCTGGCTCCATGGTTTAGAAATCTGTGTTAGAAACATTCCGATTTGCAGAAACGCATGCAAGTACAAAAGTACCCGCAGCTCACATCTATTTTGCCATGCCGATTTTCCCATGTTCCCATGTTTTTGAAGTCTGTTAGGGAAACATTTCAATTTGCAGAAACGCAAACGAGTACGAAAGTACCCGCCGCTCACATCTATTTTGCAATGCCGATTTCCCCAGGCTTCATGATTTTGAAGTCTGTGTAAGAGAAACATTCCAAATTGCAGAAATGCAAACGAGTACAAAAGCACCCGCTGCTTGCATCTAATTTGATATGCCAATTTCCCCTGGCTCCATGGTTTTGAAGTCTGTGTTATAGAAGCATTCGATTTTCAGAAACGCAAACGAGTACAAAAGTACCCGCAGCACGCATCTGTTTTGCAATGCCGATTTCCCCAGGCTTCATGATTTTGAAGTCTGTGTAAGGGAAACATTCCAATTTGCAGTAACGCAAACGAATACAAAATACCTGTTGCTTGCATCTAATTTGCTATGCCAATTTCCCCTGGCTCCTTGTTTTGAAGTCTGTGTTAGGGAAGCATTCCGATTTCTAGAAACGCAAGCGAGTATAAAAGAACCTGCAGCTTTAATCTGTTTTGCAATGTTGATTTCTCTCAGGCTCCATGGTTTCGAAGTCTGTGTTAGGGAAACATTTCAATTTCCAGATACGCAAACGAGTACAAAAGTATCCACTGCTTACATCTATTTTGCAATGCCGATTTTCCCTGGCTCCATGGTTTTGAAGTTTGTGTTAGGGAAACATCCACACATTCCAGCGATCGTACCTCAATCGTTGCGCAATTATAACTGAGTGGATTTCCGAGCGGCACTCGCTTATATACCGATTGGTGTGATTTCGATAGCCTGTTTTGAAAGCAATTTTAGGACTATTGAAACAAAAAGACATTTTATCTTTGGAATGAAGTGTTCATCATACTATTTCGTTCAGTTGTTTAGGAGCTATTAACGCTCAAAATTTCGTTCTCCGGAGTAACGCTTTCGCTTTCGAAAGTTTGAACTTACACCCCAGTATAGAAATGAAACATGTAGTCCTACGTCAAAACATCCTTGAGAAACAGGAAAAATATGTCCCGGTTCATTCAACCCGACTGAGTACTTGCCCGGCCCAGCTTTCGGGTAATTTCGGGTAATTTTTTTCATATTGCATGCGTTTCGGACCGGCGTTTGTTTTACTCATCGCAAAGTAAGAAATGAAATCTGTTGGGTAGAATAAGGAACAAGTAGAAATATTGCTGTTCTTGTTCCAGCCATGTTTATTTTGGTGATAACCGATCGAATTTATTTATTTATTTAATACATCAACAGGTTGACATAGAACCCTAATGATACAATCTACTCTAATTTAATTTAATCTAATTGGGATTGGCGTTGCTTAAGACGATGTTTTATCGTATATCTGGATAAATGGAAGTCTATGTGTTCAAACTGACGGTTAAATATTCGCAACAACGGGCTCATGATAGGCGTAATTAATGCGGGCAGTTGGTAGTCGAAGGAAGGCGTGATTTCGCAAATTTCTCCTTATAACGTTGAAGTTAACATAACTCAGCAGTTCAGAACAGTCGATATTGGCTTGGATGAGATCGTATGCGAACATAGCTCTAGCCGTATCACGTCGTTCACAAAGTCGATCCAACCCCAGAAGCTTGCATCGATCTTCATACCTTGGGAGGTTTTGAGGGTCATTCCAAGGAAGACGACGTAATGCATAGCGGACAAATTTGCGTTGGACGGATTCAACTCTCAATATGCTGTTCTGGTACTATGGAGCCCACACAACCGAAGAATACTCCAGAATCGAGCGAACAAGGGCACAGTATAGCACTTTAAAGCAATGTATGTCGGTGAAGTATTTGGTTGTGCGAAATAGGAATCCAAGAGCCTTAGAAGCTTTTGAAACTGTGTATACTGCATGTTCGCTGAAGGTGAGCTTAGAGTCCAAAAGGATACCTAAGTCTGTTATGCTTGTGACTCTATTGAGGGTCGATCCGAAAAGCTCGTAATTGAAGTATGTCGTAGTGTGTTTGCGAGAAAAGAGATGACTGAGCATTCTGATGGGTTCAGTGATATATAATTTGCTTCACACCAGCTGGCAAAAATTCCTAAATGCCGTTGTAGAAATATTGCATCACTATGCTTTTTTACACACACGAAGAGTTTGAAGTCGTCGGCATATGAGAGCTTCATACATTCAAGTATTGAATTAACATCGTTCAGATACAACACGAATATCAAGGGTCCAAGATGACTTCCTTGTGGAACACCTGATGTGACGTCGGAAGGGGATGATATAAAATCACCTATCTTCACGCTCATCCTTCGACCAGTCAGATACTATTTCAGCCAAAGTAGTAGTGGTCCATTGAAGCCGATGCGATGCAGTTTAGCAATTGTAATTTGATGATTGATCCTGTCAAAAGCAGCCGAGTAGTCCGTGTAGATAGCGTCGACTTGGTATCTTAATTCCAGCGCTTTTGAAATGAAGGATGAATAAAGCAGCAAATTCGTAGACGTGGAACGTTTTGGTACGAATCCATGTTGCTCTTCAGCTATGAGTTTGCGATGAAAAGATGTGAAAAAACTATGAAATCAAAACAGCGTACCTGTATCGGTCAGTTTTTATTACTTTCTGGAGATTTTCAATCGTTTACACTTTGTAAATTGATAACAACTGTGGACTATGCTCCTAGCCACTTTGCTAAGGAAAACAACAAATATGGCGAATGACAGGTCGACAAACGATATTGGCTGAAAATTAAAGCGTAACTAATAGTACTTGGTTGCCAATTTTCCGAAGAGTTATAGTTTTGCAAGTACACGCAATAATAATTTATCAGAAGAAATAATGTGGCTAGTGTAAAATACAGTATTTTATGTCAAGTGGGTGGAATTATGCACTGGCTGGTATAAGGGAGCTTCACGGTATGAGTTTTCAAAGTTAATCGGTGGTTAAAAAAATCTAATTTTTGAATAAAGGCTGAAAACAAGTGAAATTTCGGAAATCATAACTCAAAAACCCAAAAAAGATACCTTTGATTTTTGGATATGGTATTTAGAAAAACCTCAGCTCACAAGAACAAATATAAAAAATATAGCATCCTCTCTCTTTAATCGAGAAAACCATGAAAAACTAACAATTACCAATAATGACAAAAACGAAAATCCAAATTTGGCGTAAATGTAATATTTTTTTTTAAAAGAAAACTAGATCATTGATATCAATTTGATATGTCGATCATTTTCATTCAGTCCGGTAGTTCAAAAGTTATGAATTTTCGAGAAAACTCATTTTTGAGGAAAAGGCAAAAAATAGATACTTCGAACCACCCTAAAATGGAAATGGTCATCCTAATGGAAAATAGAAAAAGATACGGGTCTAATATTTTGCGATGAAGAACAAAACTACCACTTTTAACGATAATCTGAGAACCGCTATATCGGTTTGACTTGGAATGGCTGTATTAGGATGGCAATAGATGTATGCAAAAATTTCATCATCGAATTTCAAAAACTGACCATGTACATTTAAAAACCTGAAAATTGAAACCTCATGAATTTCCTATGTTCGATTCTTTGATACTTTTGTAGGCCTGATATATTTTTTTGTAAGTTTTTTTTTCAAATTTTGAGTTTTTTCTACTTTTTTTTCGAAAAATCTAAATTTAAAAACTATAAGATCTACAAAAAGTTGGTCAGATAATGAAATGTCGGAAATTATTTAGATTTTCATTAAAAAATATCAAATAAATTATTGGTAAAAAATTTCATTGAAAAAAAAATTAAAATTTAAGTTCATTTTTCTCGAAAACATATATTTATAAAATTCTGAAAAAAATAGATATAAATAGCCCTTAGAATTTCCAACAGGTCACCCATACATCGGAAGATGGGCACATTTACATGGAAAAAGTTTTTCAAACAACAACTTTTTAATTTTTTTCTTTTAAAAATGTAATGTGATTTTTAACATTTTTATGCATAAATTATCGCAATTTACATTCTCTACTAACTTTTCTCTATTTAGAAACATGTCAAATGTGAGAATTTACATACAAAAATGTTACGAGCAAAACATATTTTTCTTCAGGAGTCTGACTTATATTTCAAAAATTATAAAAGATAGAAAGTTGACGTCTTCGACAAAAGTTCATATCTTAATAAGATCTAAAACTGTGTAGAATACACTATATCGCTATCTTGACTTTAAACAAAATTACGATTAGTTGTATTTTTTTTTAAAGAAAACATGAAAAAGTTGTTGTTAGAAAAAAATTTTCCATGTAAAAGTGCACATCTTCCAATGTATGGACGACTTATTGGAAATTGTAAGGGCTATACATATACAGCGCGGACTCGATTATATACAGTTTTTTTTTCACTGTATATAATCGAATCCTGTATATAATCGAGTCAAAAATATTTTTTTCTTTATTTGTTTTTTTGCATGTATTTTTCGCTTTTTTTTCAAAAAAGAAGAGGAATTTGATTTTTGATTCATCCCCTTGAAGTCAGAAAACACCCCACATGAAAAAAATTAATTTATCCAGATTCTCTCAGGAGGTGATAGACGATCATATTTGATGAAAAAAATCCTCCTACGCATATGTTCAAATTTCAACAATGACAGAGTTGTAGAACTTTTTTTTGTGTTTCGGACTCTGTTGCCTCAAACTGGCTCTACATTAAAAAGTACGCTACGTAAGACGATTCTGATGCTTTCATTTGAAAGATGAGAAAATTTAGTACAGGATATAGAAGTACAACAACTAAATCAGTGGATTTTGATAACATTTTGGAAGTGAAACACTTAGAAGATAATAATTTGTAATGTGTTATTATTAATTTTATCCTAAAAATTTATATTAAACTAGATTGTTTATATCAATTAAATTGAAGTTGTTTAACCGCTCTACAATTTGTTATTTGGCGCCCAACTTCTATCTTTCTTAATTTGGCTGCAATATCGATATAAACAATTCCTGGTGAAAATTCAAGCAACATCTTCAAACATCACGATTTTTACCCCACTGTACATGTGATAGCCACTCAAACTTCACCTTAACGTTGAAAGGGTACATTTCTTCATGTAATAAGACATATTTGAAATATAAAGAAAAATATTTTTTTCCAAACTGTTTATAATCGAGTCCAAAATTGTATATAATCGAATCACATATAGTCGAGGTTGTATATAATCGAGTCCGACCTGTATATATTTCTGAGAATTTAAAAAAAATACGTTTTTAAGTAAAACAAATTTTAATTTTTAAAATAACTGTTTTTCAGCAATTTTTTTTGGTCTTTTTTTGTAAAAATTGAAACAATTTCCTACATTTCATCCTTTGACAAGAATTTTGTAGGTATCACCGTTTTTTAGCTATAAATTTTTATAAAAAAATTTGGAAAAAATTTTTGGATTTTTCCAATAAGTAGTCTAATTCTTTTTCGAATATTTCAAGTATGCAAAGTTGCTTAAATGACACATGTCTTTACACCCAGAACGTTTCACTGTTATCCGAGATGGTGCTGCCAACGGCCAGTCGAGTTGGCATGAAATTCGTCATATGTTGAATATGTTCACGAGGTAAGCTCTAAGTTCACGAATCGCCTCGTGAAGGTAATATAAAATAATTGCTTTGAATAAGCCAAATGAACATGATTCAACACAAACACCTGAGAATGTCAGACAATTGAAAGAGAAAAAAAACACCGGTTTTCAAAACGTTTCAAAGTACCACGCGTCTCCATCAACCACGTGTTAACCATAGCACCGCTCCATGAAGAGTGGCCACTTTCCCACAGACTTCCATGGCGTATTGTTTGTCTTTGATTAATGGTGAAGATATCGGGTGCGAAGTAATAAATACCAGAGTGGGTGGGTGAAGTTTCATTCATAAAACCGGCATTCCGGCAGACAAGAAAGCACTCTCCCAATGGAAAGCAACCAGTTGCATGTTTGTTTATATAGGGAGGTTGTAAGAGAAAAAATGGAGAGATATTATGGAAAATCTGCTCGCGATGTGGCGAGCGAATGGAATGTTACTCCGCTCGCTTCGACACTTTCCATTGGACAGGTGGGTGTGAAAGTCGAGCCACCCATCGGTCCACCGTGTTCAGTAGGTGTTGGCCGCTGTGACTGAAACGTTGGTTTCCTTTCGCAGATCCTCGTTCGGATGGTTTCGTTGAATTTGACGCGCGATAGGTCGACTGAGGAGCAGTGGAAAATTTATGACTTGATATATACAACAGACGGATGGTTGGTACATGTTCCAGTGTTGGATTGGCTGTGCTGTTGTGAACATCCCCAAAGGCCTCTCTAACGGTGTATTGTTCGTTGAAGGAAATTACGATTTTTAAACACCAAGTTATGATCGTGTCAAATTATGAGCTGTCGAGAATGGGCGTGTTTGTGTAAATTTTTCATGGACTTAAGCCATGAAAAAATCTGCGAAAGATAGCTCGAGCCGCATTCATTGGATTGTTCGCTTCGACATCGTATCATATGATACGCTTGAATGTGTTACCGAGATGGTGTTTCAATTTCCGTTTTGTGACTGTTGATATGTGGAAGAGAATTATTGTAACTCAATTCGTCAGTGTTGCCCAAAGCCAACAATTTCAGCCGTTTTGGAGGGATGGAAACAAAGTTCAAAAAAGCCAACAACGACGTGTTATTAATAGCGAGCGAAGTGTTGTTTTCCCTTTATGGTGTTTTTTTATTGTGTGTCCGTAAGCAGTAAGAACGGAAGAAAAAAAGTGTTAACATAATCTCTGCGGAAGCTGATTTATTGCACTGTAGAGACGCGGAAGGAAACGAAAATGGTGAACGGAACTGTTGTTAGCTACAGTTCCCTGATGGTGGCCACATCAGCCACATCCGGGGGTCGTTTAAATTCAACAGTGCTTCCGAACACGACCTTGATGACATCCGAAATGTCTGCAGATGACGAGGAAGCGATCGTGTCCCGGATCGTCCCGATATTTTTCGGTTTAATTGGAGTGACCGGACTGCTGGGAAACTTCCTGGTGGTGTTGGTTGTGATCTCAAATCCACTGATGCGTTCAACGACCAATTTGCTGATTATAAATCTGGCCGTGGCAGACCTGCTGTTTGTGATATTTTGTATACCGTTTACGGCCACAGATTATGTGCTCTCGTCGTGGCCGTTCGGGGATTTGTGGTGTAAAATGGTGCAGTATTTGATTGTGGTGACGGCACACGCGAGTATTTACACACTGGTGCTGATGTCGCTGGATCGATTCCTGGCGGTGGTTCATCCAATCGCCAGCATGGTGATAAGAACTGAGAAGAATACCATACTGGCGATTACGGTTTTGTGGGTTCTTATCATCACGACGGCGCTCCCGGTTTTGTTTGCCCATGGGGTTAATGTAAGTAGACATTTCTGAAACTTATTCATGTAATGGTATTCAAGACGAATAGATTCCTAACTGTCAGTTGAATAATCTGATCATAATGCAAGAATTGGGAAATACCGTGCAGTTTGAATAGTTTACCCGTAATTATTATAAAACTATTAAAAAAATATCAAACTTTAGAATGAACGTCATTCGTCTTCTTTGAAAATTAAATTTATTCAGTACACACAGGTTTTTTTACGCGAGGGATACGTACCTCGTAAAAAAACCGCGTTAAGTCGAAAATCCGCATAAAAACCGCGTTAATTGGAAAATCCGCGTAGAAAAAAACCATGTCACCTTATGATAGATATGAAATGGGACTATCTTTACGTAGAATGCAAGTAAAAAGTTGAGTGTTGCTCGTTTCAGCAAACCCGTAGATTTTACCTGCAATTTCGTTGGTTACTGGTTCGTTTTTGCTCACGAATGAGGTCATCTGCTGTTGCTAGAAGATTCCCTGGTAATTTGTACACACTTCTGCCGATGCACGTGCAGTACCACTGCTGGGCCGTCCAGAGCTAAGTAGAAAAGGGAAAGACATTCACGAATCGCGTGATATTGCACTGGTCTTTTTTTACGCGGGTACCGCGTAATTAATTCTTTTTATTAATTCTTTTTCTGAATTAATACTTTTTATTCAGATTGTTATATATTTGATTTCTACACATCCAGTTGATGGATCATAGCTTGTACTAAACCAAAAATTATCACTAGGATTGTTCAAAAACGTTTTCTTTGTGATATGTCATCATATCTAAAATGAAAAATTGGGAATAATGAAAACAATTATACATTCTCCGTAAGGTTTTGAAAAGCAATCAAAAATAAATGTTTGGAAAAAACTTGGCCTTTGAAGACGATGAATTACAAAACTAATTATTTAATGTAGCTTTGTTATTTTGATATAGAAAATTTAATCAGTAATGTAAAATAGTTGTATAAAGTATTACTATCAAGAATTACAGACATGAATACAACAACGGTGATGAATGGGAATTTGGATGTTTCTAAAATTTTAATATGAATAGCGAACTTGCATTTTTACAACTCAACATATTTAAACGAAAAGCGCAAAGGTACTAATTTGAAAGTATTTTTCAAAATATGCAATGGAGAAGATTTATTGAAAAAATTACCCATGACGGTTCGAATGCAAATTAGAGATATACAAACAATTCTGATTAGTAGGTAGGCTAATAAGTAATGCACACATGCTTGTAGAAGATGAAATGAACGTAAACTGAAGTTGACATAGTATCAGAAAACAACGTTACTCAAAACCAATTGAAAGAAAACAACGCCTTCAATCGATTTTTTTAACTGCTGAGAAAGTGGATGTTTGTGAGATTTATCATCGTTTACAGGCTGTTTATTGTGACGATACTCTTGATAGGTTTACCGTGAATCGATGGGTAACAAAATTTCGTGATTGCCAACCTGGAAAAGCCTTAATTGTTGACAAAACACGCAGCGTCGAATAACTCAGACGGATAGACATCGTATCGCAAACCAAATGGGTGCCACGACCTGTCAGACGGCGTAATACTATAATAGTGAATAAACAGTATCGATTGGAATTTTCTTTCCTTCAACTCAAGAGAAAACTTAGGGGTGATCATTACAGGTCGGACAATGAGGTGAACGCAGCTATCGTGGTTCGAAAAAAATCGAAATGATTAATCAGTGACGGTATGAAAAAAACTTGTAACTAGTTGGGAGAAAAGTTGAATGCGTTAAGGCAGTATTCTAGTCCTGAAATTTGAAAAAAAATTAATTTTTTCTTTCATCATATTTTTGTACTTTAGGCATTCAAGAATATACCTATAATGGACTATATATAGAAAATCCTATTATTTACCGAGTTAGAGACATTTTAGTGACGCGCTCATTATTTATCATCTAAATTCATATTATCGCCTTCAAAATAGGCCCCTACTGAAACAATACACTTTTTCTAATGGACAATCCAGTCATCGAAATACTTTTTATAGTGCTTTTAGTTCACGCAGCGAATGCGTTGGGATGAACGTAGGATCGGAATTTGATCGTTTAAGCATGTCTTCAGCCACTTGATTGCGATGAAATTTATGAAATGAATTTAGCTCTTTTGGCACCAGTCGTGCTACGACTTTTCTGATGTCCAAACGTCAACCAAAATATGACGAACGGTCTCGTGAGAGATATTCAATTCACGGTCTAACTCTCTCAAACATAACTAACGATTTTCGAGCACCTTTTTTTTTCATTTTGTCGGTGTTTTTATCAGTTGAAAAGGTGGATGGTCTTCCTTGACGCGGCATCTCTTCACGGCCGTTTTTGAATGTCTTGTACCATTCATAAAGCTGTGTTTTCGACATAGTTGAGACACCAAATGGGTTTTGCAACATTTTCAACGTTTCGGCACAAGAAATTGCTTGCAACACCAAAATTTCACACAATTTCTTTGAACTATATATAGAATTATTCATATCAAAA
Source organism: Toxorhynchites rutilus septentrionalis (assembly GCF_029784135.1). Classification (NCBI taxonomy): domain Eukaryota; kingdom Metazoa; phylum Arthropoda; class Insecta; order Diptera; family Culicidae; genus Toxorhynchites; species Toxorhynchites rutilus. Next base: position 46,174,149 of record NC_073744.1, read on the forward strand.
TTCGCCGAACAAAAAAACGTTAACTTGTTTTTAATAACGCTGTGAGCGAACTGAATGATAATTGACATCAAGACCCACTACCAGTAGTACCAATTATAAAACATTTTGCATCAATTTTTTTTTGAAATCCCTATTCCCGGTAATTTTGTGGTTATGAATTCTAGAAAAAAAATTTTTTTAAAAAGGTGGAAAATCGATTTTTTGGACCACCCTAATCTTTTAAAAAAATGATGATGGACCACCCTAATATGGAAATGGTCGTCCTAATGAAAGAATAAAAAAACAGGTCTAATATTCTGCGATAAGACATAAAACTATCTATATTTAGGAATGTCTGAGATCCACTACATGGGTTTTGGCATGGGCCAGCTGATATATACTATCGAATAAGATCGATAAGACGCATGCCATAGCAAATGGAAATTACAAAACGTGGAGAGCATAACACCTACACGCGTGTATATCCACTCGTCGATTCCGCTACCCTTCAAAAGGTTTTTTTCCTTCCTGTGAATAAATGAATAAATGGATGTGTGTAATTTTTAAGAACACATACGAGGGTCGTTCAAAAAATTAGTTTCAGTGCCTCAGAAATCGCGGAAAAATAAAAAACAAGGTGATTTTCGTGATCTACGTTTTATTTTCTATTTTTCTACATAATCTCCGTAACGTTCGAGGCATTTTTCATAGCGTGGCACGAGTTTTTCTATTCCGAGCGCGAAGTGCGTAGCGTTAATATTTTTTTTCTAGGTACGATGTAACTGCGTCACGAATTTCTTCAGTGTCATCGATTCGTTGACCGTCGAACGTCTGTTTCATCACCGTACTATTGTGAAATTTTGGACCGATTAAGAACTCCAATTAAGAACAAAATGCCAGGTTTATTGACGAAAGGACTGTTCCTCATCCACGATAATGCGCGGCCCCATTCTTCTCGCGTAACTCGAGAGTAATTGAAAAAATTCAAATGGACTGTGTTCGAGCATCCTCATTACTCCCCAGACCTCGCCCCTAGCTACTATCACTTATTCCCGGTGATGAAACAGGCGTTCGGCAGTCAACGAATGTCGAATGTCGACTGTCATTATGAAATGATGATTTAATTCGCGATTTTTCATTCGTTTCGCTTCCTTCTCATTTACCACGACTTTCTCTTTCTTTCTCTCTCTCTGTCTACGTCCAATCTTATCTTGCTCTGACATGTGATTGAGAGAACAGCTGTTAGATGTGTGATCTTTCTCTAACCCGAGGATCCACTTTGTGTCTGTCTGTCATATTTCTTAGATTGCTTGTAGGGTAAATGATCTTGGTTTGTCCGATTTGGGGTGTTTTACGCAACTAGTAAATGCAAATCGATTCGGGTAAATGATCTTGGTTTGTCCGATTTGGGGTGTTTTACGCAACTAGTAAATGCAAATCGATTTTTCGATACGATACGAGTTTGGGTTTGTTGGAAAGCCCCAAGTCTTTAGTTGCTAATACTATCATAAGGGGTTGAAATTATTCAAATTTGATGTTATTTATATGTTTTCAAACATTCTAATACCTAATTTGACAAAGGTGTGCTAAATTAGAGCATTCAAAAAAGTGGACAAACCATGATCATATTTTCGACTGGACAAACCAAAATCATTTACCTTAATTTTGTTTTGAAAAATCATACTTAGGTTTCCTACTATGATTCTCACTATCTTATATGATGACTTGTATGATTCATGTGATTTTTGCAGAAGATCAGTATCGATTATTAAAACAAAATGTAGCGAAAGTGTAGCAAATTTAGCACTTGCTTATGAAAAGCCGCTATTCATTCCACTTTCTATGTTGCTCTATGCTAAACGTGCAAGATCGCTTTGCAATAACAACCTGATGCAAATAACTATTATCGGTATTTTCTAGAGGTGTTATGGGAGCAACTAGAGATGGTTGATTCATAATTCATTATTGTTCTCGCGAGAAAATCCACAAGTCGGCAATATGTCGAAATTCGTGTCCTTATTGCCAACGCACGTAATGCATCTCTTCTTCTAGATACACACACTACAGCCACAGGCGATTCTAACGCATACAATCAGGAATGTTTACGTGTAACATAATCATACGCAAGCACTCTTCACCTAACGGTATGAAAACCAACGCGGAGTATCTTTTCATCAAGTTCCCATTTCGGATTTGAAACTAAAATGTGAAAAAAGATCAGAATTGCAATGCGGTTTGACATTATCCACCATCCACGCATTTTTCTCGAAACTAGTTTTTTTTCAAACTGGTGCACACGATATCTAAAGTTCTGCTGAACCGATTCATGTCGAATTTATATGAATACAATTTCTCATTGCATCTCTCTATCGCACGAATCTTTAAAAAGATTTTTTTTTATTCTGCGATTTTTAAAAAATCGGGAAACATAGGAAAAAATGTTTTACACCGCATTTTGTTTTTCAAACGGTCGCCATTTTGTCAAAAAAGATTTTTTTGACTTGTCCGAGGTTAGGAGGTATCTTTACTGATTCAGGATCTGTTCGATTTTCGTTTTGCTTTAGATAACCAGAATGGCTGAAATCGTGTACGCCATGGCACAACTTTTCTTCAAACTCCTCCACTTCATCAGCTCTTAACTATTCTGGTTATGAATATTTTTACTCCGTTCAAAAAAAATCCAAAATTCGTATCTCTACACTAGAATACCCCCTTAAGCACTTGGGCTCTGTTGGAAAATAAATACATGCTTTAGAAGTTGAGATTTGTACTTCAATTTGTTTAACAACTAAGAACCAACATTCTTTGGTGTATAGGCTACATTTTAACATCATTCACAGGTATCGATACTGCCTATAATTTATAATATTAAACATTTGCAAAAAAGTGACAGTCAAAACTAAAGAAAAAATGTTAGCGTTCGCAAATTCCGTAAAAAATTCCGCATCGTTAATTTTTCAATTTTTGTGTTTGTTTCAACTATTTTGTTTGTTTTTTTTTTCATGTTAAGTGCTATAAAAGGTATGAATCTACAATAAAAGGATGAAAAAAATGATATTTTATGCAGAAATACCCATTAAAATTTGTATTGATGTTGTGTTCGGAATTTGAATCAAGTTTCTACGCATGATTCAAATTGCGAACACTTCATTTTTAAATGTGAATTTACATAACTTTAACGTTATACCTAATTTAATATTCTAAACCCTGACATTCTTTAGGTTATAGACTTCATTTTAACATCATTTACAGGTATCGATACCGATACAGCGCCCTTGGTCCCGAAACCATGTAAACTATAAGGAACAAATACAATCAATAATTACAAAAGCAAAATCCATTTTTTTTTGCGAGAACAACATTTAAAAAAAAAGACTAGCTAATTGACTTTAATTTGATATATTGATCATATGAATCGGTCCAGTAGTTCAAATGTTATGATTTAAAAAAAAAATGCATTTTTGCCGTTCGGAATTTGAGACAAAAGTGTTCGGAATATGAGTTAGTAACAAAAATGGTGTTCGAAATTTGAGACAAATGTGATTAATGTAATTTTTAGTTTTTCACCATGAAAACATATTTGTAAATCTTTTTTTTTTGGTGTCAAATGAATAAGAAGGCTCTATTGTATCCAAAAATCAAATGAATATCACGTAAAAGTACCATTTTGAGTAATATGACACTGTTTAAATGCCATCAACGCTTAAGTATTTGGAATTTAAAGACAAAACGGTACATTATTTCGATGAAAAAGGAGTTTTTTTAACTCTATTTATTTTTTTTGTCTTCAATAGTTCCAACAAAGCCATATCATTTTCTCTAATGATGATGGTGTTTTTTTACATGAAAAATAAATGCTATACAAACATATCAGGTTGGGGAAAAAGTAATCCATTCAAAATTTTCATTTGAGATTCAAAACTATTTTAATATGCTTTGGATTGCCCGATTTGGGTCAAATATACACTGTTTTGTTGGAAAATTTGATGTCATTCTGATGGTAGCTTCATAATGTCTCTATCATAAAGGTCTTGGTCCTTATTAGCGAAAAACCATAGCAATAGATTTTCACAATCTTCTCTTGATCTCAATTTATTATCACTCTGGAAATTTTCCAATGCGAGTAAAAGATGAAAATCGTTTGATACCAGGTTCGAACTATATGGTGGATGCATTTAAACATCCCAATCGAGCTCTCGGAATTGAGTGGCCTTGCGTTGTCCTGATGAAACACAATACCTCTTCTGTTGGCTAATTCTGAACGTTTCTGGTCAATCGTTAGCTTCAAACGGTCCATTTGTTGACAGCAGAGGTCAGAATTTAGTGTGTTGCGCTGAAAATAAATTGAAAAAAATTTAAAAAAATGAAAATAACTTAATTGAACGTATTTTACTGTTGCGGTATCGGCACCATAATCACAATTTCAGCGGCCTGGCTTGCATTTTCGCATTTAAAAAATAAAATAAAAAGTGTAAAATGTACCGAATTTTCTCTTTGTTGACCTCCATTGTTAACACCCTGTAACTCACAACTGAATGGAACAAACAAAAAACAACAAAAGAGTGTGAGTGTGTGTTTATAGTGTGAAATGCCATCTTTACAACGAGCCTAAACTTAAAATTGTATGATCGATATTACGCGAGATATTTATCACTGAAGCCAACCAACGAGAAAACATAATTTTTTATGTATTATATAATTTTTTTCTCAGCCTAATATATTCAATTAAGGGGAATATTAAATGAAGATTGTGTCTGATAATGATTGTATGTTATATTGATCAGTCTTATTAGAAATATCAGGAAATGGATAGACAAATGGTTAAAAAAGAGACAGTACAATGTGTTTTAAGTAATTAAGTGACATAAAATATAAAAATTTCATTCTGATTTTAACTAAACTGACCGACAGTCCCGCATTTGAGTCCCGCGGAACGTCCCGCGTTTGTCAAAACTCTCGACAAAAAAAATTCAAAGCTAATTTTAGTTCACTCTCTCTTTGAGTCAACATTATTATGTGATCCCACAAAAATGGAAATGATTGCAATGAATGTTTTGGCTTCGTGTTCTGTTTAGCAATGTGCCGAAATTTTCAAGCACTTTGAAAATAACGGCCATTTTTAATTTGAAGAAAATTGTAGAATTCGCATTGTGCAGCACCAGGTACAAATGCTGTGATTTAAAAATTTTTTAGTCGTAAATAAAGTCTGGATCACCAAAAAATCACAACCAACTGTCGATACGTTAACCTACATTCAAGCACTGGCCACTATATTGTCACTCACAAACAATATTGTCTTCGTTGCACTTGGGATAGTGTTTTAATATTTATTTAACTGACGACTTCTAAAGTTTCTGACTATACTTCAATTTTTCTAAGGCTGCCAAAAGTGTAGGATATTAATTTGGCCGTCATTTTTATGTAAACAACCCGCGATTTTAAAACGCCTACAGAAAATTCTGTTGAAGTTCGTTGAAAATCCAATAAGTTGATAAGTTTTTCTCTTGAAACGTTCTGTGTAAGATCGTGTAGTTTTTCAAATTTTCAATTTTCCCTTTGTAAAGCAGTGGCATCTGTATTGCTTCTAAAAAAAAATTTTTTTCGCCGCACTAGAAATAATGTTTTATATTTTGTTGAAATAAGCCCTTTTTGTCTTAATTGCACATTATTTATTTTATACTGACAATGAAGTGAACTTACAAGACAGCGGTAAAAATATTGCCACCATATACAGGCATACCAGTTTTTGTGCGATCTCTTTTTGTGCAATTCCATGTTTGTGTGAATCTCTTTGTGCGATTTTATCATGAAATCGGGGCTTGAATCACACAAACCAATATCACAATCAGTAAAATCGCACGAAAACAGTCACACAAATGAGCAATTGCACAAAATGCGATCGTACAAAAACAGTTTTGTCTGTAGGTATAAAAAAAAAATATATATTGATTCGATTATATACAGGGTTCGATTACCTACAGTGGAAATAAATCGCAGAATCTATATAATCGAGTCTGCCCTGTATATTGTCACAATTCGTATCAACTGATTCAATAGTTTATTTTTGATCAAAGGAAAATATGAGCCCTTCCTCATGTAAGAATTATGTTTTACTGAAGTTTGCAGTCGATCACTTGCCTAGTTCCACGTCCTTGTAAAGGGTTAAAAGGAATATTGCAGGACAGGTTTAACTTCCACAACACGTGCGGAGACTTAAGTTAAAACGTCTATAAGAATTTTTCACTTCTACGTAAAATATACGGAATCGAAAAATATCTTATATTTTAAGGTTTTTGGAAGGAAGAATGTCGGGAGTGACAATTGAACTCATAACCTTTAGTGTGAGAGGTACGGATGTTAAACACTACGCTAGATTGCCTCCTCTTGCTGCAATGTAAATATTTGTCATGTAAAGTATTTCACGAGTGAATAATACTTAAAGATTTACTAAACAATTGTACTTCTTCAGCTTATATTCACGTAACGCACTTTTTTTTGTTGGCGTCCCGCGTTAGACCTCTGGCCATCTGGTCACTTTAATTTTAACAATTTAAATCTGCCTTCTAGCCTACTAATCTGAGAGAGATCAATTTTTCTTCCAAGCACGAATACTGCCACCAGATGTCGAAACCGTGCATTTGCCAACTGAGTGGAAATGTTTCTGATGAGAAAATGATTTAGACACTCGTGTTCCATCCAAAATGCAATCAAGACCCGCTAAAGTTCGGTATCGGAATTTAAATTGGGCGCTAATAAAAATGATTCAAGTAACACTGTTACGTTGGGTAGATAAAGTTCCTTCAAGGAATTCAATGCCACTGAAAACGAAGACGAACCTTACCAACGAGAGCGGATAATTATGTTATCGCTCGGGTTTAGGTAAGGCAAGGAGATTCACAGTTTTGGAAAGAACATTCTTTGCCCGAGCAAATACGTTCCCCGGGAGACGAAGTTGAGGTACAATTTTCACACTAAAATATATATTTTGTTGTTTTTTATTCTTCCATTCAGTTGTAAGTTACAGGGTGTTACCAATGAAAGTCAATAAAGAGAAAATTCGGTACATTGTATACTTTTTCTTTTATGAAGGTGAAAATGCGAATCAGACCGTCAAAATTGTGAATGGTGTTCGTGGTGCCGATATTGTAACAGTATAATACGTGCAATTTAATTTTTTTGTTTTAATATGTTTTAATTAATAATTTCTGATTTTTTAATTTAAAAAAAAAAGTGCAATACAAATTTATTACACTACTGTCAACAAATGGACCGTTTGAAGCTAGTGATTGAGCAGAAACGTACAGAATTGGCCAACAGAGAATGTGTTCCATCAGGACAACGCACACCACTCCGAAAGCTTGATTGGAATGTTTTAATGCATCCACCATATAGTCCGGATCTGGAATCAGGTGATTACTCCCTTTTCTCGCATTGCAAAACTTCCTGAGTGATAAGAAACTAGGATCAAGAGAAGATTGTAAAAATAAATTGCTAGAGTTTTAGAGGACCAAGACTTCTATGAGAGAGGCATCATGAAGCTACCTTTAAAGTGGCAACAAATTTTACAACAAAACGGTGCATGTTTAACCCAAATCGGACAAACCGAAGAATTTCAAAAAAAGTTTTGAATTTCACGCAAAAATAAAGGATTACTTTTTCCCCAACCTAATATTATAATTAATAAGCATAGGTAAGTGAAGCGGGGATTACATATAAGCTCTTCACATAATAGTAGGCTGTTAACGGATTAAAGTTTATGGTACCCTTCTGCAGCTGCAATGTACAAATGCAGCAACAAAAAACTTTATGCTTATGGTTAACCTTTCAAAAACCACCTGGGTGGGTTTGGCCTCATTGGGGTCCACGTGAACTTTTCATTTTCCATTTAACAGTCCCTGGACGAAAAACCACCTGGGTGGGTTTGGCCTCATTGAGGTCCACGTGAACCTTTCATTTTCCATTTAACAGTCCCTGGACGACCTAGTTAAATTCATAGGTTACGTTACGGTTGTCTTTTGGCGACATGCCAATTCCTCATTTAATGGGGATGATATATCACGAAATGAAAAAATATTTCCACACTCATATTTTTCCGGTTATGTACCTACCTTTTATGTGAGACTCATCCACAGAAGCATATCCGTATCGATTAATGCTAAACAGCTAGCTATAAAACAGTTTCATCCATTTGCAAACGAGGTGAATTAATTGGATGAAAACTTCCGAAAGGCGAAGTTTCCCGTTTCAGTTCCCGCTGTGTAAGCAATTAGCAATCGATAGCAAACTCATGCGTATATCCATATCATTACTTGTTGATATCCACTCTTGCTCAAACTGTGATCAAACGATATAATATTCTATAATTTTGTAGCATGAAGCTGCAGCCCTTTCCAAGAAAGTTTTAAATTGCTTCGTAAGAATTTTCAACCTCTTCACGCTTCTTAGATATGTGAACGTGTGCGTGGGAAAATAACTATAAGAAAAGTTTGCTGTGCTGCTGAGGGATTATTGACAACCCATCATGGTGTGTGTGTGTGTGTGTGTGTGGCGTGGGTTTGCCACAGACATCCGTATTCGGTTTCGGAACTGATCCCGATAACGAGCACAGGATAAAGTTCCACTGCAACCGCAAATATGCTCGATATTAGTCCATGTTAACCTGTGGACGGCAGGAAGATGTATAAATGCAAGAATTCAATGAAAATGGAACAATGATTTAGTTCCAACCAACGGAGTCTCTGCCAAAGCTGGCATATTAATGCTAAATCCACTCATTCAAAGTTATTTATACATTAAGACTTTCAGTCTATCCGTTTGAGTCACGCCAACGCCAAGAAGTTTTTTCATCATAAATTCCCAAAGGAGCGGAAAGAAGTGCTGCTGCTGCTGCTGCTGCCGAAGTGCACCCACATATTCGTGTGCTGGAAGAAACCCCACAGTGGATTTTTTTTGGGGTAACTGTTGCTGAGGGGGAATAGGTAATGAAATGAGTAGATGAAAATACCGGCTATTGACGTTTGTAGGCAGCACATGTATATACAGCCATTCTATGCCAAACTGATATAGTGGTTGATTTATTCTTTACGCAAACAATTACACCCGCATTTTTTTGGTGGTCCGAAAAATCACTTTATTTCACTTTTTTCCTATTATTTTTCCTTTTTTCCCAGCATTCATAGTCTCGAGAACAGGGGGTCTTCGTAGCCACTTGGTTACGCGTTCGCTTACTAAGCGATCGGTCGTGAGTTAAAACTCAGGACCAGAGCTTGGAAATATTGAGCTTGTTAAGTAATATTGAAAATATATTTTTATCAGTGTAACGCGTTCATTTTGCTTGTCGATGCTGCTGTCATTTATTCGACGGCAAACAAATTTACAACCGTGTTCATTCATATTCATTCTGTACTATCTGAGTTTTTCTTAAAGCTTGAGTCATGAGAATTCATTCATATTTATTCATTGCCATTGAATTTTCAGGAACATTGTGACTGTTCATTTTCAATATCACGATATGTGTGTGATTTTCTCATTGAGTCAGTGCCTTGCTTATTCAGTTATTTTTGAAGTTACTCCGAAAGAGCAACGCAAATCGGTGGCGCAAGCGGAAATGAAAACAAAATAGCAATATCTGCATGCACACTCACAGCTAAGGATTGCATAGGCTTGGACGGCGAGGAGGTGTTCTGCAGAATCGATCCGAGAAGCTAATGCAAACTTTGTTAGCCAAAACTGTATGTTGGCAATTTCATCCGCTAATCCTATAACACAGTTTAATCCGTTTGCAAAAGGAAGTTCGAAATATTTCCATTGCGGTCGTGTCTTGGACACCATCATTTTATGTTCGTGTGTTCGGAATTTGAGTCAAAAATAAAATGTTTGAAATTTAAGTCAAGACGTCATTTTTTTACATCGGAATTGGAGTCTTTTGAAGCGTTTCTGACAAGTGGAATTGGAATTGAAAATTCACTATGTAAATTGAAAGCATTTTAACTGAGATGGAAACCTTGCATGCTTGAACAATTTAATTTCTTGTCACTATTATGAAAATTCTGTACTTCGTCATCTTCCTCAACGAATTTCTCCGTTTTGTCAGTGTCTGAGAACGCTGCTGATAGTGAATGAACTGGTATATTAATATCAATGAATGACAAAACTAGGGATATTTTCTTCTGCTCACATTCCGTGAACGCAGAACAGAATGAAAAAGAGAATGAACAAAACTGGATGAATCAACTGTGAGGGGCTTGCTGTGATTGTGAGGTTCGGCGTTGGTTCATTTTCGGTATCCCGAATGCAATAGTATAATGATCGAATGTGGTCGGAAATTCAGCTGAAAAGATTGATGTGATACTGATATTTCCAAGCACTGCTCAGGACTCTCAATTGACCATCTTTGTGTTGTTATAGAATAACTACGTCCACGCAAACATCATCAGCGATGGAGATCGATCCACGGTCGAAATTAGATCGATTCATCCATACAACTGCTCTGCTCTGCAAGAAACATCGGGCTGCTGTTCTATAAATAACCCAACAATGATCAATATCAACTGTCTCCGCTGTCCGGTCTGCTGAACAATGGAAGAACAGAAAGAATACCCTTACGCCGAAATGGCTACTACTGTGTAATTTACCATAATGTAATGGAACAGAAAACTTAACGCCTAAATGGCTACTACTAACTACTGTGTAATTTACAGTTTATAGAAACATATGTACATGTTCACGATTAAAACCCGGCTCTGTTACAGCTAAAATGCTAATGAGCCTAATAAATAAATAAATGGGATAAGAAAACGGTCTCGAGACCAAGGGCGCTATACATTTTTAATTTTTTCTTGAAAGCTGAGGATTTTCGACAAACTATATCCAAAATTTAGAGAGGCGTTATTTTTTGTTCTTAAAGTTTTTCAAATTTAACTGATGGTACGAAAAATCATTTTTCCCCTTTTCTCCGAAAATGACTTTTTTTTTAAATTCATAACTTTTGAACTACTGTTCCGATTCAGGTGATTAATATATCAATTTGAGCCGATGAGTTGTTTTTTTTAAACATACCATATTTGCGTAAAAATTGGATTATAGTTGCATAGATGTAGTGTAGTCACATAGGAATATTGAACTTAAACTGAAAACATGTTAACTTTGAAAAAATCATAACTCATAAACGAAAAAAGAAACCTCTCTGAAACTCGGATATGTTATGTGAATATCTCAGCTTTCAAGAAACAATATAAAAAATATGGTGCCCTTGGTCCCGAAACCGTGTAAACTATGAAAAACATTTACAACCAATGATAACGAAAACAAAATTCAGTTTTTTTCCCAAGTGTAATATTTTTCAGGACAAGAATAGCTCATTGGCTTTGATTTGATATGTCGATCATCTGAATCGGTCCAGTGGTTCAAAAGTTACAAATTGTTTTGGTGGAAAAAAGGGGTAAAAATTAATTTTTCGAACCATCGCTTAATCTTGAAAAATCATAACTCAAGAACAAAAAATAGCGCCTCTCCGAATTTTGGATATGTTATGTAAAAAAAAACTTCAGTTTTCAAGAAAAAATATAAAGAAATATAGCGCTCTTGGTCCCGATATCATGTAAACTATAAAAACAAACACAATCGAAAATTATGAAAACAAAATCCAATTGTAAATCCAAGTTTATAGTATTTTTAAAGAAGACTAATTTATTGCCTTTAATTTAATATATCGCTCATCGTAATCCGTTCAGTACTTCAAAAGTTATGATTTTTTGAAAAAAGTCATTTTTCGAAAAAAGGGGAAAAAGTTGATTTTTCGGACCACCCTAAAATGGAAATGGTCACCCTAATGAAAAAATTGAAAAATATGGGTCCAATGTTTAGCGGTAAAGAACAAAATTACCACTTTTCACGAAAATCTGAGAACCAGTATATCGGTTTGGAATGGGATGACTGTATATTAGGGTGGCAGTGAAAATGGACATGTCAAATTTCAAAAACCGACCATATACAATTTGTTTATTGACCCAAAAAATGACATGTGCAAAGTTTCAGTTCAATTGGATAAGATTAAGGAGTGCCTCAAAGCGGTCAAAGTTTTGATTTTTTGATCCTCGAAAGCATTTCAAGGGGGGAGGAAGGAAATTTGGAAAATCGAAAATTTTCTTTCTGCCAAAAGTCATTTCCAATTGTAAACGAAGGGGAATTTCTTTAAAGTCTGCTGGCTATCCTCAGTTGAATATGACTATGCCGAGCCCTGATTCCACCATCGCTCTTGTACCACATGCTCACTAACCAAAACATAGCATTGTGGTAAACAATTCAATCTACGTTTGGCAATGCATAAATACAACAATGTTTGCATGTGATGCAAAAATACACAAGTACTCTTTTCCAGATGGCATGGAAACCGGCACAGTGTATCAATTTAACAAACAAAATGGCAAATCGCAAAATTACTAGCCGAGTGAAATTTGAAACGACGAGATTATTTTAAAGCATGACCATTAATAGTTTATTTAACAGTAAATTCTGGAAAAAAGCTAGACCACATGTTCATAGATTCGTCGTGAATTTCCTGGCAAGAGTGAACTAGAAGGTTCTACCTCACTACTAGTGAGTGAGCTAGGACTATTCTCGAGACATTAGGTCGTATGAATAAAAAAAGTATTTACTTATTCTGCCCGTTTCCAAGTAAAGTAAACTTTCCTAGTATTTACTTGAATCCGTATGAATAAAAGTTTACTTTACTTATTTCATTTTAAAGCATGTTCGAATTCGAATATAGTTTTTACTTTTTCAAACATCTGTCAACTGGTTGTTTAGGTTTGGTTTTAGATGTTTTTTTTTGGACAAAGCGTGTATATGCGTTGACAAAGGCAACTGGTGGCAACTTTCAATTAGGGACCATAGTTAGGGCCCAATCTCGTTAATGTAATACCTATCAGATTAGAAGACACGAAGCCAGTTTTCAAATGTTAAAATTGAAATGAAATTTTTTACATCATGTTATTTAATTACTTAAAACACTTATTTTCGACTTTTATTTAACCCTTTGTCTATACATTTCCAACATTGTTACTGAAACTTTTTATTATGATACAAAGTTGTCTGCAAAAACAATTTTCGTACAAGATTTTTCTCACCATCTGCAAAAAAAGTGTTCTTCATTTAAACAGAATGCTAGTTTGGTTTGGAAAGGTTATTCTTCATTTATAATTTAAATTTAAAACCGTGTTCATTCCGCCTGAAAATTAATCAATTTTTTTTACGCTTCCCTAAACTAGTAAACGAAGCTCAATGCCATCAATGCAGATTGTTAACGTTTTTAACTTTAAGCGCAAAATAGCAGCATCAAATATAATCGGATATAACATCAAAACGAATGAATGTGTTTTCAGATCCAAAGTATGCTCATGAGCACACTTGAAAATTATGAAGTATATACTTGATAGATGCTGTTTTATTCATACGAAATCAGCTAAACATCCATTTTAGAATAGTAAATAAATATATTTTATTCATACCAAACGTAGTAAAAACTTAATCTCACTGCTCGACTGCTCGATTGAAGTAAAGGAAAGCTGAGTTTTCATTCATATATCATTTTATTCATTAAAAAAAATCATAACTTTTGAACTACTGGACCGATTCAGATGATCGACATATCGACTTAAAGGCCAGAGCTCTTTTTTGAAATGTTACAATTTCTAAAAATAAATGATTTTGTTTTCGTATTTTGTCATATCCTATTTTTTTATTTATTTAGGCTCAACAGAGCCGGGTTTTAATCGTGTACATGTTACATGTTTATGGTTCTATAAATTGTAAATTACACTGTAGCCATTTAGGCGTAAGAGTATTCCTTCTGTTCTTCCATCGTTCAGCAGACCGGACAGCGGAGAGAAATGATATGATCATTGATTGTTATTAATAGCACAACAACCCGATGTGTTTATTGTTGCTAGCAGAGTTTGCATGATGATTGTTGTTGAATGTAAGTAAATGGAAGTTATAGTACTTAGGTTTCAAATCACCAAGCAAGCATTTAAAGAAATGAATAAATAAATAAATAAATAAATGAAAAAATAAATAAATACCCTGATAAATGTAAATGAATCCGAACATGTCTTCTGATAATCTTTGTGGGAAATGCAGGAACAAATTGTTAGATTTAGATGTAGGTGTTCTACAGGCCTAACAAGGAAAATTCGGAAAAATTCAAAACGCTGCCATCAAGGCATTTTTTAATATTTGTTTTTTTAGAATCATTTTGAGCGGTATAAAATCACAGTAATTGTATATCAGGATTAGTTCATTTGTTTGCATCATGTCTTCATCCGCTCGAGAGTTAGCAATGTTTTCCAAATTTGTGACGTTCTGAAACGGTACGTGAAAAAATATCTGAACATCGCTTGTAAACCGGTAGGGGCAGACCGGTAAATCCAGCGATTTCCTATGTTCTCAACAGGAAGGAAGCCTTCAAGGTGTTAGCAACTTGATGAATTTGTTTCGCTTACCGAACAGCCGCTGAATTGTTCTCGAAACACTTCAAAAATGCTTCAATTATTTGATGCTCCCATTGTGTTGCATTTCATCGCGACAAGCAGACTTTTCTCGTCTTCGCCTCGGGATAACTTCTTGTCCTTCAATGGTGCTAACGTTCTTGAAAAAAACTTCGCCGTCTCTTTGAGTTTTGAACCAAAATCGGACATTCACGGAAATCATACGTCTAAAAATGAACAATTCCAAAAAAGTTAACCCAAAACCGGAGAGAAAACATTGGCCTGAACCAAAATTACATTTCGTCGCGATTTGGCGTGAAACCCGTCATCTATCAACATTATGTTTTCGGTTTAATCTCATTTTGTTTTTATTTCTGAGCGTAACATCAAAGTGACGGAAAGATAAAATATGGTCAATTTAGCATTCGTCTATTACTCACCCGAAGTGCAATAACATTTATTGAGCGATAAAAACTTCTCGCCAAGAACTGCGTTAGCGAACGTTGCGAAGATAGCATCGCACACCCACACTTGCCGAAATAATTTACCACATGATCTGGAGCGCGTCTAAAATGAAATCGTACCATCAATCTTTATCAAAACTTGCCGAGCTTTATCACCCGCCAAAAGCGTTGAGGGAACATCGGCATTCAATTGCGTGCTCTTTATTATTTTACTTTATGCCACCTCCAATCAAGCCTAGAACAGTAATCATAACAAATAAGAACAAATTCGATGTCGGGAAACGGGAGAACAATAAAGAAGAACGTCGATTGTTACATTCAAAACATTTGTTTTGCAAAACTATAGAGAACTTTATTACAGATTGGTATACTGTTTTCCAAACTGATTGGTCTTAAAGCCTATCTCAGTTTGAATTTGGTCGCATAAAGTGGGACATTTCTCAGCATAGAAATAACGTAATAGAGAGGGAAGGATGTCATTTTGTCGGTTTTTAATTAACTTTAAGGGAAAAAAACATGAAAATTATTCGTCAGCTGTTCGGAACAATTTCGAACTTCTCGTGTGATACATCCCTTCGTTTTCAGCACAGTATTGTTGGTATCCGTATTGGCTATCTTTCTACCACTTTCCCATTTGATATGGTTTTTCGATTGTTCTGCCACATTTCTCCAGTTTGCTTTTGATAATTGCCCATATTTCTCGATGAGATGAAAATCCGGATAATTTGATGGATTGATTGTTTTTTTCAATTAAATCGATCTTGTTCTCCTTATACCACTTGACGACATCCCGACTGTAATAGCAGCTTGCCAAGTCAGACTAGAACTTCAAGGGACCTTCGTGTGATCGAAATAATGGCAGAATCCTGCTGTGAAGACACTCCTCCTTGTAAACTTTTCCATTGTTGTCCATTGTTGCTTCAGTGATTAAAACCCTTGTCTTCTCTTCACAACTACAGACCCCTTAGTTGATGAATTCACTTACAAGCAAATTTATCTGCGCAGTTTAAATTTGGTGCCGGCTATTTGTCTGAAATTCATTTTTACGTATGTTTCGTCGTCCATCAAAATGCGTCCTTTGTACTAGGTCAACACATGCTCGTATAGCTTCCTTGCACGGGTTTCAGCAAGTTTCAGTTTTAGCGTACTGTTGGGGTGTTTGCTGGCATGATACGATCGTAAGCCTTCTCGCATACAAATTCGCCGAACTGTACTGTGGCTCGCCGTGAACTTTTTCGCTAAATCCCACCAGGAGAGCCCCGGATTGATGTGGACTACTCGAATCTATGTCTATGTCTCTATCTTTATGTCTGATTGGTTTTGCCCGATTCAATGTAAGAGTCTCCCGGTAACGTTTGAGTACGGTATTTACAGTCGATTTTGGAAATTTCAGGAAATCTGGGATTTTTCCTCCGGGCAACGTTTGGTTCTCAATATAAGTTTGTAGATTTTTTTCTCGCCTTTTGCGTTCCATTGTCGATATCTTTTGAGTGTGTCTTTCAATCTTTTTCAATTTTCATTACTGAATAAACAAACCATCCGGATCAAAACGCTGTCAATAGTTTCTTGATGTGACAACTAGGAGCGCTGCAGTGAATAAAAATATGCGACCAAATTCTAACTGGAACACACTTAAAATCCCCAAAAAGCGTTTTTCGATCGGGTTTTCTTGGAATAAGAATAGGAAGGGGTTGTGCCTTGGACACGACCGCATTTTTCGAACTACGGAATTATACTATTCAATCTGCTTGTTTATCACTTCAAATATTATTTAAGAATGCATCGAAATTTTTAGAATAACTTTTTAGAAGAATATTTTAGTGAGGTGGAAAGAGTCGTAGTTTCATAGAATCAGCTGAAGAGAATTGATTCATGATTTATTCTTTCCTTCGCGAGAGCAATATGATGCGAACGAGATAATAATACGTAATAGATACGTAGTAATAATTCCCGTTGTTTGTTGTAAATATCTCTACGAACAATCGATAAATGGCGGAACTGCAGCTTAACCTTTTATGAGACCGCGGAAACTAAGAAACTAAGAAAGCGATCGATCATGAGTTCAAACTCAGGGCTCTCAATTGACCATCTTTGTGTTGTTATAGAATAACTACATCCACGCAACCATCATCAGCGATGGAAATCGATCCACGGTGGAACAAAGATCGATTCATCCATACAACTGCTCTGTTCTGCAAGAAACATCGGGCTGCTGTTCTATAAATAACCCAACAATTATCAATATCAACTGTCTCCGCTGTCCGGTCTGCTGAACAATGGATAAACAGAAAGAATACCCTTACGCCTAAATGGCTTCTTCTTCTTCTTCTTCTTCTTATATGGCACTAACGTTCCTAGAGGAACTCCGCCGTCTCAACGTAGTATTACTTGCGTCATTTTCATTAGTAGTTAGTTGAGATTTCTATGCCAAATAACACGCCTTGAATGCATTCTGAGTGGCAAGCTCTAGAATACGCGTGACCACAGTGCAAGTCAGAGGAAATTTATTTGAAGAAAAATTTCCCCGACCATAACGGGAATCGAACCCGAACCCCCGGCATGTTAGGTTTGACGCTAACCACTCGGCCACGGGAGCACCAACGCCTAAATGGCTACTACTGTGTAATTTACCATAATGTAATAGAACAGAAAACTTAGCGGCTAAATGGCTGCGACTAACTACTATGTAATTTACAACATATAAAAACATAAACATATGTACATGTACACGACTAAAACCAGGCCCTGTTACAGCTAAAATGCTAATGAGTCTAATAAATCCACGTCACGTTCACGTCCCGTCATGTCTGGCTACGTCAATTATTCTACCATGCAATTCTTATGAAAACATTCACATACACCGGCAACGTAACGATTCGTCAGCATACGTTTAACAAGAACGACCGGCAGGATTTGTAGAAAAGAATAATTGATGGAGAGGGACGGTTCATTGGGTTTTTGTCTGGGCTTTGTGTCTCGACTTTTGTTTTGATTTTGGTTGTACAGTAATTTACATCGACATTTAGCTAATTGGACAGACCTGTGATGCAAACACGTTTAATTTGACATTTTTACCTCTAATTGGACATTTTTGTAAACTTTGAGTTCGGGGCCCAAATTATGGCCCCACATTGAAAGTCGCCACCAGTCGCGAATGTCCAATTACTGGCCTAAATCGCCTCCAATGCGACACTGAGTGGTGCCTCGGCATGTCGCATCATAAGTAACTTACTGTACTTTTTATGCCAACATATCTCTTAGTTTCGTATCTCCAGTGAAATTTCGGAGTGAAAATCATTTGCGACTAGCTGAGAGAACTAGTCTATATATTAGGTTGTCAAAAAAGTCCTGCGGTATTTTTTTTGAATTTTCATTTGTTCATAAAATTAGTTACAGTCATCTGTTTTAAGTCAAATATGCGCCGTTTTGTTCGATGACTTGTTCCCAACGAGATGCCAACTTCATAATACCCCTGTTATAGAAGCTCGCTTCCTTATTGGCAAAAAACTCGGATAGTCAATTTTCACGGGCCTCTTTTGTGGCTAACTTCTGACTAGCTCGTTCGCCATGGACAAAAACAGGTGGTAGTCCCATCCGAGCTCCCGGAGCTTCTGGCGCGTCACCAAAGAAGTGTGTGGCCTGGCGTTGTCCTAATGGAAGACAATGCGGCCTCTGTTTATCAAAGATGGCCTCTTCTTCATGAGTGCTACCTTCAAGCGGTCCAGTTGTTGGCAGTACAGGTCAGAATTGAGCGTTTGGCCATAGGGAAGCAGCTCATAATAGATTATTCCTTGACAATCCCACCAAACACACAGCAGAACCTTCCTGGCCGTTAATGAGTGCTTGGCCACCGTCTGAGCCGCTTCAGCGGGCTTCGACCACGACCGTTTGCGCTTCACGTTGTCGTAAGTGACCCACTTTTCATCGCCAGTCACCATCCGCTTCAGAAACGGGTCGATTTTGTTGCGATTCAGCAGCGATTCACATGCGTCGATACGGTCAAAGAGTTTTTTTTTGCGTCAACGTGTGTGGCACCCATACATCGAGCTTCTTTGTGAATCCAAGCTTCTTCAAATGGTTAATAACGGTTTGATGACTTATCCCCAGCTCTTGGCCGATGCTACGGCTGCTACTATGCCGGTCTTTCTCGGCTAATTCAGCGATTTTGTCGCAATTTTCGACGACAGGCCTTCCGGAACGTGGCGCATCTTCGACGACCTCTACACCAGAACAAAAACGTTGAAACCATCGTTGTGCGGTGGAAATGGAAACTGTATCGGGTCCATAAACTGCACAAATTTTATTGGCAGCTTGAGATGCATTTTTGCCTTTGTCATAGTAGTACTGTAAAATATGTCGGATTTTCTCTTTATTTTGCTCCATATTTGCGACACTATAACTCACGAACGACTTAACCAAACAAAACACTGTCAAGGACTATATTATAGCGCGCAAAAATACCTTTCTAACAAGCTATAGTATGACTCGATACAATAAATACAACTAGAACTACGCGCTTACAACGACACCTCGCGGAAATACCGCAGGACTTTTTTGACAGCCTAATATTATTATTGTTCAATAAGGGTCTGACTACGGGGTTTGAGCATTTAAATAATTGAATTCAAAGATTTTCATTGAATTTTTCAAAATTTAGAACTGATCCTAGGCATGCTGATTCGAAAGAGGACATTGCAATTTAAAATTGTTGTAGGTGGCGACACCATGCTACCGACATCTGATTCTGCATCGATTGGGTCTACAAATTAGGAAAAAAACCACAATCATTACTACAAATAGCTACGACAGACTACTCAATTCTCACCATTATCCTCTCCCAGGACCAGCGTGTAATTACTTCTTAGCCAAACACATTCGGGAAATATCACGAAGCTGACGAAACCCAGGCGGCATTAAGTGAGGCCAGCTCTATGCCCCGTTGCAACATTGACTTGACGCGCAGCAAAACGTTTATGAAGTTGTCCTTGACCAAATCCAACAGCATAAAGGTAGAACTAGGTCTCGACCAGGCTCGTTTTTGTGTCTCGAAGTACCCAGATTCCTTATTATTGAAGTAATAACTTCACATTCTCCCGCAGCAGACGAGCACGAATCATTACTATCCAAATAGTATCAATATTAATTAAAGAATATAAATTGAATTGATTTAAAAAAAAAGTACTTACATTTCCCAAATCGGGGTTAATTCGACCTTCTTCTGTGAAGAAATCAATATCGGAAAGTAGTGCCGTTCAACTCAATTAAAAACTCGGTAATTAGGCTAATAATGTTACATTTACATTTTCTTCGCGGTTGCCAGTAATGACAATCGTAAAAGTTACTTACACCGCGTAGTAAAATGAATCAATCGTTGGTAGAGATGTGTGTTGCATCTGACATTCATTTTACAAACGATTGGTAATATTTACAGAAAATATGTACATTCTACTGTTTGCATCACAAAAGATTTGGAAGATTTTTTTAGTGATCTTTTTTTCTGGGCGTATCGACACAACTCGAGGATAAACAAAACAGAATACAACTGACGTTTCTCTTAGGAAATGAACACGGGTCATTTTGGTATCCACTCCACTTTCTACACGAAGGTGCAAAAAAGCGAAGTGAGATGTAAGCGTAGTGGGAACGTAAGTGTAAGTGGATACGGGAATAAGGCCCAAAGTGTTGAATCATAGAGGCTTTTAACTTTTCAGTTCATTCGCCTCTGACTAAGATCCTCCGCAGCCTGTCTGGAAGGGCCGAAGATGATGAATTTTCGTGGATTTTTTTCGGATGTTTGGAATAAAGTGGAGTGTGCGTGTATTTTGGTTATTGTTCAAGGTATGTTTGAAGATGTATTTTCCATTTTTTGAGTGTACGAATAATGATTATGAGGCTGTTGACAGCTGGATGCGTAGATGCTGTCTGAAAATCGGTACTTTGCTGGTGGTATCGGTTCTGATGCAACGGGGTATTGTAGAACAAATTCCAATAAATATTTTGAAACGTTAGGACAATACCTAAAGTGTTACACAGGGGTTTTTGAAATTTCGAAAAATTGCTAAAACGGCGGCCACTTTTGTGAAAAATGAGATATTTTTCATGAAAAATCTCTAAATAGCGATTTTTAAAAAATCTAAAAAATTAGATATTAAAAATGGCTATGTAACGCCTTAGATAATTCATTTTTACATGCTGATAAGTAGATTCTGAGTAGACTAGTAGATTCTAGTAGAGACTAGTAGATTCTGAGATATCGGTACCACCAGTTGAAATAACATGGTTTCGAGAAAATTCGAAAAGCAATACTATATCTCTTGAGGTGACTTCATACTTTTGGCTGTAACTTTCCAACGATATTAAATATCGAAAAATGCTTTTAGGAGAACATTAAAAGCATAAGCTTTTCAAAAAAGA
Source organism: Toxorhynchites rutilus septentrionalis (assembly GCF_029784135.1). Lineage (NCBI taxonomy): Eukaryota > Metazoa > Arthropoda > Insecta > Diptera > Culicidae > Toxorhynchites > Toxorhynchites rutilus. The sequence continues at coordinate 46,195,492 of NC_073744.1, forward strand.
ACAAATCAAAAATTAATTTTTTTTCGATTTTCCAGACCGGGGTCCCCCCTTAAACCGCAAATGAAAAATGGTAATACGTGTTCTGGGCATATTGTAATATCCACGGTACAAGAACAATTCAATAGTTTGTCTCCTGAGAACACATCTAATTTTGTGTTCAAAATGAATTAATATTCTCACTCTGCAATCACAAATAGGAAAAAATAACGATAGAAAACTCTTCTCTTCGCGGTAGTCAGATATCGCAATCAATGTTCAAGTGAGGTAACGTAGTTTGAATCGTAAGAACAAAAACAATCAAGTATTTTTTGTCGAAAAGGATGGAGCCGGGAAATTGTGTATTTGGGGTAGAATTTCTTGTTTGACCCAATCAAAACCGTTTCCAAAGATAAATAGCATATTCGAATTACACCATGAATAAAACAGATTTTAGCCGTTGCAAAGTTATTTCGAACACCTTAGTTTTCACTGGGTGTTTCAAGCTCATATTTCCTTATCATTATTCATATATACCTTTTCTATGATCGGACTGTCAACGTGACTGGACCATCGTGGCCAGTTAACTTGGAAAAACATTGATGATTAATGATTCACTCTATTATCCACAGGGGTTAATCTCCAGTGAAAGGGGATACTTTTTTTTGCTGAATCGATTTCTCATCGTTTAATGTTTTCTGCTTCATGAGATGCTGTTGTTGTTCTGTTGGGATTTATCTATTTAAGGTTTATCGATCTCAGCACCCTTTTCCAATCACTCAATGCTTTCCATTTTTTTTTCTTCAACTAGCTATAATTGATTATTTCTACGCTTCGCAACGCCTCGTTCCCCACTTTCCGGATCATAAATCAAATCGCCAGCCCGCTTGGTCTCAACGTTTCGGAAGAAGCTTTTGACCCTTCGTATGTAGCGACCAGCGTTCCGCGTTATTGTCCTCGCTGGCTGCGAAGCGTAATCCCCGGAGATATCCTCGTTCACGGCCAGTACATAAACTTGTCGGTCGGTCCAATCGAACCCGTCATGGGTCGTGCAGGCACTAGCAAGCATATGTGCGCCCCCAGGGGGGTGAGGGTGCACAAAGTGTATTCTTCAACTCGCACCCAGTTAATGCTAGTGTGAGGGCGTGAATACGCGCTAGTTAACGCCATGAATAAGGCGTGAACGAAGTCGTTTCATTACGCGCAATGGGCGCCGGAACAAGACTGACAAGCTTCCACAGAAACCAACAGCCATCAAATCGGACATTAAAGATTATAATGACGTGGAGCAGGATGAAAATGAGCCCGCTGACGCCGGGTGAGGGGGGGGGGGGGGAGGAAGGTGGATACGGATGAATGTCTAACCAATGTGAAGAGATATTTTTTCTCTCTATATCAGAGGGAAATTAAATGGGAAATTGGTAAAACATGGAACGGAAATAAAAGCACATTTGCTTCAAATTTGCTATACAGATCGAGGACTATTTGTCACTTTTTTGTATCAGACATGGAAAAAAGCAAGGCACAGATCGTAGCTGGAACGTTCTTGCTTTTTTATGCTTCTTTTGGGTTCATGGCTCATGCTTACTTCGAAGGACTGTGAAACGCTGTTGAAGATATAATGATGTGATAATTTAGTGCAGCAAGTGGTTGGCAAAAAGTTATTATCTCAAAGATATGATCATTCACACAGAGAATTTTCAGACACACTAACATGAGTAATCAGCATCATTTTCACTGCTGATGTAGAATTTAGTGCGTCAAAAGCAGTGATTGAATTGTTTACAATGAGTTATTAGAATGGTCTGAAGTTTTCATCTCCACAATAACTTTGATTATGTAAAAAAACTTGAAAAAGCATGGAACAACAAACGCAGGGTATGATTCTACGGTGAAGCTCTGGCCCCTTTTGGTTTATTATTTATGTTGGTCTCTGAAAGTGTCACCGTTTTGCTATCCCAACCTTTGTTTGCCAGCTTTGGAAGAAACCGCAATCAAAAAGTTGTGAGCGGTTATTGTACTGATGAAATATGATTGTTGAAAGTGATTTTTCAGCTGGGTCTCTAAAACGAAAAATGTAATTTCACAGACGTTTCCATCGTGTTTCTTGGGTTACTGACTGAGTGAAAAACTTTACAGTTCTCTATGGGAGGATACTAAATATGATAAATGATTAAAAGCTGCTCGAGGTAATTGAAGCATATGTTCAATCAGGAATGAAAGATTGACGTGATGAAATATTATATTTTATCATGCTACCCTGCTCATAAAGTTCTTGTGGGCCAGTGCACCATTCTGTTGAAAGACGTAATGATCCTTCTCTTGGAGGTCCCGAATGTTGGGGCCACAACCTTCTGTCTCATTGTACGCGGACCTCGGTTTTATTGTACGCGGCGTTGATTTTCACGTTTTTCTCGATAAACATCAGTGGGAGCTTCTCACGCCTGGATACGGCTCCCAAACCATTACCGAGGCGGCGCTCTGGAACCGCGGGATATTTATGTGGAACGAGGAGATGATGACCAACGTCGGCGTCCAAAGCCGGTGATTTTGGACATTGTGCGGCTGTTGCAGGACAAAGAGTTTATAACCAGAAAACACTAACTCCTGACCTGCGTACCGCGAAAGCATCAGTTTGGTTCTGTGCAGCATCTGCTTCATTGTAGCCTTCGTTTCACGGGGTAACGTTTCTTGTACGGCTTGTATCTCAGGTCCTTCGTCATGATGGTGTGGGCAGTCCCGATTGACACATCAATGTCAGCTGGAGTCTTCCGGATCGAACGATTAATTTTTTGACGAACCCGCTCCCCCACCACCGTGATGGCTGCTAGCGGCCTCGTCAATCGCGGCCGCCCGAATCTCGCACGATCCTTGGCCGAGTCCGTCTCTTGGTACCGACAAATGGTGGTATAGATGAAATTCCGCTTCACCCTGTGGGATTTCAACCGTATCGCCGGGTCGCTCACCTTTCGCCAACTACTTTACGTCGACGGCGCGGCAAACAAACAACAAATGACAGCAAGTCGACACCGTGTGCATCGGTTAGCCTATATATGAGGCTAAAGCTGACACCAATACCAATACACAGAATGCACTTATTGAACACCCTGTATGTTCTGTGCGAAAAAGTAACAAATTCTCTGCAAGTGGGGAAAAATCTTAAACGAATTTTTGTGAAAAATTGTGTTAATTTAGTTTTAAGGATTATGTGTTCTAAGTATTCAAATGACTTCGAATAAAGACTTTCATTATTCAAAATTGGTTTCGGGTTTCCCAATCTGACAGAGAGTAAATTGCTCCACAAATCAGAGATGCACCAGCCTACGGCTGAAAATCTCTTTAATAAAGAAAAAAAAGGTCCACAAATACGGATGGATTATAATGATGATTCAATATGTTGTATAACTGAATTTTGCTATAAATTAAATGACAGATTGAATGACGTTGAACTGTTCTAAACCACACACATACACACCCGACCTATTAAAAGAGATTATAAAACTGAAATTGATAAACCAGTCTTGAATTGAAATCACCTTCACGACGGGAAACAAAAATAAGAAATTATCGGTTGAGTGCGACGAAACATAGCATTTTTGGCGACGAGGAAAAACCTATAATAAAAGTAAATGCCAAAACCAGGAAAAGGCAATAATGATACACTAGATGAGTGTGTAGTTCTTATTGAGCAACAGGAATTGTTGGAAGAACGCAATTCATCCGAGGAGAATTATTCTCACGAAGACCCAAACGAGAACGCGAGTGTAAACTCGGAACACGAAACTTCCGAAGACGAGAAGGATACCATGGCCATAATACCGGTGCAAGCAATTGAAAATTTCTCCGTAAATTCTGCGGACTGGGATATGTATAAAAGGCGATTACGCAGCATCTTCATGTTTAATGAAGCTAGATCAGAAAACGTTCCGACTGTTGAATTATTTAAGCTACCCTGAAGAAATCACCGCGAAATCATACGACGACATTGTGAAAATTCTTGACCAGCTATATGGACGAAAAGTATCTGTGTTTGCTGAACGTGTGAAGTTCTATGAAGTACATCAGATGGAAGGAGGAAGGGTTAATGAGTACCAACGTCGTATTAGAGGTGCTGCGGTTACTTGTGAGTTTGGAAATAATATATTGTTCGCCATGAAAGATAAATTCATCACTGAACTGCGAAAAGATTCTATATTGGATCGACTGATGGAGGAAAAAGCTGACATCAAGTTTGTCAAAGCGGTGGGGATTGCAGAACGGAAGGAGTTGCAGCAGCAGCATGGAGTGAAGTCTTTTAACTATGTGGGCCGAAAATCACTCGCGAAAGGACGAAGACCACCAATAATAATGTGTAAGGTATGCGGGATGCAGAATGTGACATATGTCACTGTAAAGGTCATCTGAAAGCTGTATGTTGTAAGAAGCCGAGTGAACGCAGATTTCGAAACAATTTCTTCACAGATGGCAGCACTAAAGATGAAGAAGATGAAGCGTCAGATAATGGTGAATGCTCAGTGGGGACTGGAACCTTGTGTAATTCGAACATGAAACCTTAAATGCTATCACTAGGTAGTAGAGACAAAAACCCAATTGTTCGAGCAGTAAAGCTGAAGGGTCACAATCTGCAATTTGAGCTAGATACAGGAAGTCCGGTAAGCTGCATCTCTATGGAGTTATATAAAAGAGTGTTTAGACATCATGAGTTGAATCCTAATCAAGTCGGGTAAGATGGACACTCCACCGACAAAGAACAAACATTTTGTTTTGAAAACAATTTGGTTATCTCCTTTTTCTTTTATTAACATACTAGCTGAGCCGGCAAAATTCGTCCCGCCGAAAATTTCAACTTCAAATGCAGGTTGAAGGAATCACGATGAACCTAGAAGTTTATGTATTGACAGGCGGTGGACCACCTCTATTGGGACGGGATTATGTCCGGAAGGCAAATTTGTTACTGAATATGAATTCTGATGGAGTTCTAAATAGAATACTGAAAAAGTATTCTGAGCTTTTGTACGACATACCAGGATGTTATCGATATTGAAAAGTGGAGTTACGCTTGAAGTCGAATGCGTGTCCAGACAGGTTGCTCACAGTTTGGAGGAAAAAGTCGATGCACAGTTAGACTTCCTCGAGAAAAAATGGAACCATTACACGAATAACTACGAGTGATTGGGGAACTTCGTTAGTTCCCATACTCAAAGCTGATGGAACGGTGCGAATTTGTGGGAATTATAAGGTCACCCTTAATAGATTCCTCGAGGATTGCAAGCAAGCAAGAGGATTGCGTCATCCAGAATTGACGAGTTGCTATCCCAGTTACAAGGCGGGTATAAATTTTCGAAAATTGATCTACGAGATGCCTATAACCAACTTGAGCTAACTGATGGGTCAAAGCAAATATGTAGTTGGAGTACGCATCGAGGAATCTATCAGGTAAACAAAATGCCGTATAACCCCAGGTACTTCTATATTTCAAGGGTTCATAGAACAACTTCTGCAAGGCGTTGAGAGTGTCATTGTCTTTATCGACGACATAATGGTGACTGGGAAAAGGGAGCAACTGAAGACGAAAAGTTGGCCAACCACTTAGAGAACATCGAAAAAGTGCCTCAAATACTCTCAGATTGAAGGTAAAAAAAGGAGAAATGTGAGTTTCTAAGAGACAAAATGAAATAATGAACTATTGCGAAAGGTTCGTCAATATATTTTGAACGGGCGACTGGAGGAGAGCTTAGAAGATACTTTGCAGTTCGCGAGAAGTTGTGCTACAGGGACTGGTATTGCATGGTGATAGGTTGGTGGTACCTGTACTTCTTCGGAAGAGGATTTTGGATAAGTTACACCAGTCGCATCAGGGCGTTCAAACTTGGTTTTTCTGCCCACGTGGTAATGCGAATGCGAGTACATTTATGGTCTTTGAAATTTGTACTTATCTAGATGCAACTGGTAGTTTTTGAGAGGGAAATTTCTCCAGTTTTATTGAGCTGTTTTTAACTTTGTGATAGTCGGCGTACATTTGAGATGTTCAGGCATTTGAGCATCGAAAAAGAATTGCCAGTCTCATTCCATTCGTCTATCCCTGTATCTCATCAACGAAAAGAAGTAAATAAATAAAAAGGAAGTAATATACGATGAGAACGTAGCATCGTTACGAGCACAAACTCTAGCAAACTTCATGAAATGAAATGATGGAATGATGAAAATAACTTTTATAATTTATTCATGAGAGGAATCAACATGATGAATTTTATGGAATGTAGCATAAATTAACCCGCGAGTGCCTAGACCCTTTTTCCTTTCATTGAACTTTCAATTTAATTTTTTTTCAAAGTTGAGCTTTGTTCTATATTATGAATTCATCGCCTCGTTTTGTTGATATTGCAAATAGAAGACAGTGGACTTCCACAGTAGAGAATGGGGCTGCCTCCAGACTTGTTAACTAGCACGAAAGCTGTTTGTTGGAAACAAATCGCAGCACAGTGCTTCCTCAGGTGCCGGATCTGATGACGTTGCGATAATGTGAACAAAAATAGCATAAATCTAAGTATTTCTACGGGTTAGGAGATTAGCGGGATGATGATTTGCCGTATTTATACATTTATCCATAGCGATTCTATTTACCATATTTACACATGTCAGCTTTATTAATACCCGTCGATATGGTGGCGGGGTAACACAGACGCAAGGGGAAGCAAAACAAACGTAATCAATCACACAGGAATATGTATCTGCAAACTGATATCCGATAACCGTCTGGACGCCACACGGCTTCGGTCGCCATGACAGTATTTCCATGCCTCCATCATTGGCCACATGTTGTTCACAAATGGGCGACAATTATGAATTAATTGGCCGTGAGCAGCTAGCGATAAGTTGAATCGTTGGAAGCTTTGTAGACATTTCATGGGAGTGAATAGATTAGGGAAATGAATGTTTGGCGTGGGTGAGATTACAATTTAAAACTTTGATTCCACTTGTGGGCGCGAGTGGATGCTGGTGATGCGTAGGTTTCTAAGTGTGTGTGTTTTGCGGAGCCGAAAACCATCGAAGACTAATGAATTGCCAACTTAATTTGCAAAGGATAAGCTGGAGATTAGTCCCTCAATGTCGAACAACTTTCACAATCAGGAAATCGAGGGTGTGTATATAACTACTTTCAATATGAGATGGCAAGACTGATTTTATACAGTAGAACCCCGATTATCCGCGAAATAGTTCGGCAAGCTCACTGTGTATAACAAAAATCGTGGGTAACGCAATAAAGGACTGAAAATTAGGTGCAAACACGAAAAAAAGATATTTCAGCATGAAAACTATGTTTAATCAATACATAAATCATAAAACTATCCATTTACTGGGTCGTGTACACTGGTGGTCAAATAATGTAAGAGTCATGACAAAAAAAAAGAGCATGAGCCTATCACTCACTGACAAATTCCCAGAATGACTACAGATTTACTACGGAACTCGCTGTCGCGAAAAATCCGCACTGCGGATCATCCGCTCGTGGATAATCGGGGTTCTACTGTATTGAAGATTTACGCTTGTTATTCTGGTTCAATGTAAATGATGACATTGTTGAAATGATGGCACACTCCCAAAGAGAAAAAAATTAGTGGCTTATATCTATGATATAACCGCAAGGTTGACGTGGAACTACCGTTGTCTTAGTGAGCATTTGTATTGTATTGATTAAATAATCGATTGAATGAAACTATTTTCGAATTCAATTGAATTCAACATATTTGTTTTGTAAGTAAATAGTTTTGAACAGTTGCCATGTAAGATCAATTCATGCATTGTAATAGATTATGTTCTTCGTTACAAGTTAGTTTGATGACCGTCCTTTTACGATTGATATGATGCCTAGGACTACCAAAAATGTGAACGGAAGAATTGTCAAACGATCATTGTATTTTCCATTTCACCTCTAGTTTCTGAAATGACGATTTTCTCAGGCTTCTCAGTTTAGAAGTACGTTTTAGGGAAACATATTCCAGTCTGCACAAAGTCAAGCGAAGACAAAAGTATTCGCAGCATGTATATTAGGGTGCCAATAAAAATGGTCATCTCGAATATCAAAAAGCTACCTCATAAAAAATGTTCACCACCTCGAAAAAACACTCTATGCAAAATATCAGCTCAATCGGACTTAAGGAAGAGTGGCGCAAAGCGGTCAAAGTTTGAGTTTTTTGAAAATCGAAAAATCACTCAAGGGGGGAATAAAGGAAATCGGGGTTTAAAAAAAAAATTGATGCTAAATGTTTTAAAATTGCATGAAACGTCGAGATATAGTGTCATCTCGAAAAAAAATTTTTTGTCAAAAATCGGCACTCTGTGACTTATTTTATTTTCGGAGTACGAAACGAAAAGTATGGTTTTAGGTGCCAATACAAATAATTATCTCGATTTTTCATTTGGTACTTGCTACGAAATGTCGATTTGCACGATTATATACCCTTTGCAAAATATTATTTTTACATTCGGATTTCATTTACAGGTGTCACAAACGTTAAAATTTGAGTTTTTTTGAAAAACGAAACGAAATGGTATGATAAACACTTCATTCGAAAGATAAAATGTTTACGCGTTATATAATTGTTACTTTTTCGTCCAAAAACTTGTTTCAATAGCCTTAAAATTGCTTTCAAAACAGGCTATTGAAATCACCAATCGGTATATAAGCGAGCGCCGCTCAGAAATCCACTCAGTTATAATTGAACAGCGATTAGAGCGACAACATCTGTTGTGGTGAAGCTAACTTCGTTCATCATGAAAGCACTGTGAGAGAGCGCAGGAGGGCCGATTTTTACCTCGGGATAGTTAAAACTCACCCAAAGGTGAAAAGGGAATCCTCCAGGCGGAGGAGAGAAGGCGACCAATAGAGTACCAGCATCGAAAATTGGTTCCGTTTGTTGCATCGAGGCAGCCGCCACACACATACATGCGCGCAGTTCTTTTTGTTTGGTGGTTATCGAGTTAGCATCAACCACTGGTGGGCATCGTGGTACGTCTCGGAGGAGACAACGCAAAAACTCCAGGTTTTCGTCAATCGTTGCCTGCGATATATAATTCGAGCATGGAGGCCTCGCAACTGGATATCCAATGTGGAACTCCATCGTCAATGTCATCAGCGCCCAATAGCTACAGAAATTCGCGAACGTAAGTGGAAGTGGATCGGACACACCTTGAGGAGAGGAGCAAACGAGATCTGCAGAGAGGCCCTCGACTGGAATCCACAAGGACAGCGCAGAAGAGGCAGACCCAGAGGCTCGTGGCGGCGTAGCCTTACCAATGACATCCAAACGGTTGAGGCCAATCTTACTTGGCGGCAAGTGAAGGCCATTGCAGATGACCGTCGACAGTGGAGATATCTGACATCGTTCCTTTGTTCTGCCCAACAGGCAGACATGGATCAATAAGTAAGTAATTGGTGGGCATCAAGCATCGGGAAGAATCCGGAAAGATGTCATCTTCGCTGAAAAATAATCTGCCAGTTCCTCTTGGAATTGAAAATTACATTCAAGCGAAAGAGTTTATTTTGATGTTTTCTATTCATATAATACTGCATTTCGTTTTGTGATTTTTCAATGAAGTGCAATTAACAGGAAAGCTTCTGAAGATTATTCTTCCCCATCAGTAGAATATATTCGTATCCAATATTGGATGCATAAAACCTTGTGTTTCCAACGTAACGCTCTCGTTTTCGAAGTCCCCCAAGTATTAATTTATTCATTCATTCAGAATGGATTCAGATTCAACTTCAAACAAATGATCAACGATAGTCCTACGTCAAACTTGCGGTTATACCCCAGATATAACCCGTTTTTTCGTTTTTTTAGATAACTGTAAATTTCAACGTTTCATGCAATTTTAAAACATTTGGCATCATTTTTTTAAACTCCGAAAAAACTCCCAGAGTACCGATTTTTGACAAAAAAAAATTTCGAGATCACACTAGATCTCGACGTTTCATGAAATTTTAAGACATTTGGCATCAAAATTTTTTTTTTCGGAAACCCCGATTTCCTTTACTCCCCCTCCTTGAGTCATTTTTCGATTTTCGAAAAACTCAAACTTTGAACGCTTTGCGCCACTCTCCCTTAAGTCCGATTGAGCTGATATTTTGCATAGAGTGTTTTTTCGAGATGGTGAACATTTTTTATGGCGTAACTTTTTAAAATTTTAGGGTCTATTTTTTCCCATATATTCATTGGCACCCTAATGTATTTGTATTTGCAAAGCGAATTTCCCCAGGCATCTTTGTTTCGAAATCCATCTTAGGGAAACACATTTCGGTGGGAACAAAAATATCCCCTACTTTCATGTATATTTGCTAAGCGGATCCCCACAGGTACAATGATTTTGAAGTCTGTGTTGGGGAAACCGTAAATCGAGCCAATCAAAACTTGGCAGTTAGGGTGTTTAGATAACGCTTGACATTTTACAGTTATTCAATTTTTTATCTCATGAAAAATAACATTTTATTAATTGTGATAGACGCGTAGAAGTATTTCCCATCAATTGATGTAAACATCTTTCCGATCTATTAAAAAATGTTCGAGTTATAAGAATTCGAAATCATTCATTTTTTAAACGGTTTTACTTAGCTTGCCCTGTAATCTGTTTGTATGTTTGTATGTTTGTATGTTCCTCTTCCTGTTGACCGATTGATCTGAAATTTGGAACATTGGAATCTCTGTAGTCATTATAAAACTGCGTATTTCATGATCTCGAAAATCCAAGATGGCGGTCGCAACAAAATGGCGGATCACATATTTTCTCAAAACCTCATCCATATGGGTTTTCCAAAACCCCATCAATGTGGGTATCAAATGGAAGGGCTTGACTAGTAGAAAACGGTTATTTATGAAAAATACAAATCCAAGATGGCTGCCACTACAAAATGGCGGATTACATATTTTCTCAAAACCCTATTATTATGGGTATTAAATGAAAGGGCTTGACTAGTAGAATACAGTTATTTATGAAAAATGCAATACCCTTATCTCTGCTGTCATTTTAAAACTGCTTATCTTGAAAAATCCAATTTGGCCGCCGCTACAAATTAGCTGATTCCATATCATCTCAAAGAGAAAGGTTGCTTGAGATATGTATATCAAACGAATGAACTCGACTTGGAGAACACACTATGTATTTTCTGCAATCCACTCAATATCGGTATCAAATGATTTTTTTTTGACTGATAGAATATAGTACAATGGTTTCATTGTAGAGAAATATTCTAATGAAACAGATAATGTACAAAAACTAGAAAATAAAATAAGTAAAAAAACTTTTAAGTTAAACGGTTTAATTGTGATTAAACATAATAATGTACTAAAAGCTAGAGAATAATTAGACAAGTAGCATTTAGCAGTTATCACACCTCTCCTTCATTAGTCTAGGGCATTGATAAGACTAAAATAAAATCGTGGGGCACGATGGATTTCCATTATCCACAATTAGCTACTTCATTATATGTCCCACGATTTCATTTTAGTCTTATCAATGCCCTAGACTAATGAAGGAGAGGTGTGATAACTGTTAACTGCTACTTGCCTAATTATTTTCAAGCTTTTAGTACATTATTATGTTTAATCACAATTAAACCGTTTAACTTAAAAAGTTTTTTTTTTACTTATTTCATTTCGTGTATGTTCTGTGTTTAGGTTTTCATTTCACCCCCATATACTCCGGTTAGACGTAGTCTAACCTCAAGAAAATAAATAAAATAAAATAAATGTATGGAAGGAGACATTTTCATTTAATTTAACACAACGATTGTAATTCGTTATAAGTTCCAGCAGTTCCAGCCGGACAATAAGTGACTATTTTCTGTTCCTGTTAGTTATTAAAGGAACTGGTACAAATTCGGTACCCCATTTTGTTTTTTTTTTGGACTTAGCTCATGGTCAATGCTCGGAATTTCTTCATATTACGTCAGCTTATGAAGGGATCTATTGCGGACATTTCTCCGCAAATCGATTTCAAAAATCTTGATTTTGGCTCGGAGCTTTGAGCATAGAAGTGAAACAACTCAAATTCGAGTACCCGAGATGCCTGGGTATAAATTTGGTACCCCATTTTTTTATTTTTTCAAATTAAAAGAATTGTCCTGAAATCACTGAAAAATGTATTTTTTGATATTTTCATACAAAATAGAAGTGAAGTACACTATCTTACGTAAATTAACTCAACTTTGACGAAAAAGCATGCAATTTTACAAAACAAAGAGGAACAAAAAACGGGTTTTTCGAGAAAAAGTGAATAACTAAACTAAAAAAGTTAAGTAAAATAAAATTTTGCCGCATGGGCATGCAATACTTAGCATAGTGTATCATCAACACTATGTTTACATTGGGGTGCCAAATTACCCGCCTACCGAATTTTCAATTTGGAATGAAATCTAATGAAAATTTGTGATTAAAATCTCGATACACTTACTCGAATTCGTTGAAGAACATCAAATTCTTGATCTAAATTAGCTTTAATATTTGAAATCGGCTCACTATTCGATTTTTAATGATTTTTCAAAAGACGCACATACAAATTTTTTCGAGATTTCAAAAACAACAAAACTTGATTTTTTTTTAAAAACACAGATATTTTGGGTTTTTGTCATCTGACGTTTGTTACTACATTACTAGAACACTTTTTTTTATTCACCACCAGAGAGCGCTCATTACCGCCGGAGATCCGGGTGGGTACCACGGGGTACCGAATTTGTACCAGTTCCTCTACTTATTTTTCTGGTGGAAAATCCGCATCAGGAAAAGCTTTTCAAAATTGAATGTTCTCGTTTTGTGTCAATAGGGAATGGAGTTTTCATGACAGCAGCATAATAGAACTCCCTACGGAATGGCCACAAGTTTTCAAACGAAATGGTGCATATTGGATCTCAATCAGATCATTTTAACTGTGCTCAATAAACTATTGCAGTTTACGTAACTACCATGGATTTCTTCTTCCCCAACTTAATGGTGTTTTGGCTGGTTATCTCATTCGGTCTTCCCGGTGGCCAGAAAGAAGTGGTCCGTATGTCCAGCATATCGGCGGAGATAAGCTAGGGTTTGTCTGGGTGAACAACAGAACGTCCGTTGCATCGCCAATGATGAGTGAATGGCTGTGGCGAACAAAAGGTGCTGACTTATTGGCCGGGGAACATGCCACAGTAGATGTTATAGTTTCCTCTTCGTCCGGGCTATCAGCGTTAAGGGTTGGGCGTTGGGTAACAGGGGAGGTGTTTTTGAAATTGTATTACACATTGTTCCAGCTCCCTGTTTCAACATATTCTATAGATAAGTGTGAAAGAAGATGAAAAGTTTATTTCGGATATCGTATAAGCACGTGCCACGGCGTGCCTCCGTAACGATTCGAAATAGTCACGTATTGTGGCATAAACATGTGGGTTGAAGTTGAAATGCCAAAAGATAGGTGTGTCAGTACAACTACATGACATGCACAGTATTTCGATTATGGTTTGTATTGACGTAGAGAGATACCCCGACATTGCCTGCCCTTCTTTTTGTTATTAATTTATATAGCTCAAATTTTGCAGACGCATTCTTAATGACTAAAATTGACAATTTCCATAATCGGTTTTCCATTTTGACTCTAGCCTTCCTTCTGAGAAGGGTCTGAACAAAAATTACTTGAAAACTTTCAAAAAAATATAACTCATAAACGGTTGGTCCGATTGATTTGGTGTCTTCCGCAATGTTTTAGGTTATTGTTGGGGCTATATAAAAAAGTATGCACTGTTAAAAACATGCTTTATTTTAATTTTATTTCGAAAATAATATTATACTTTAAACTGAATTTCGTCGAAAAAAGTGTTTTTCGTTGTTTTATTTTTTGGTATGTTGAAGCGGACAAAATAAATTGACAAAAATGTTATATATTTTTTTTAAAGTGGATTTTTGAACATTGTTGAAATGATTCTTATAATATTTTTGACACGATTTTATGAAAGTACGCATGATTTGCATTGGAAAAGGTGTACAACAATTGTTTTTTAATTGCTACCGTTCCCGTGATACAGTGATTTAAAAATAAAATTTACTGAAAATCACAAACGGTTGTTTTCGGATGTTTTTCGAGTTTATTCGAATAAGAAAATTATTTTTCTGAAAGTTGTTTTACAATGATAGAGAGTCGCATTTTATTACAGATTTCATTTGTTTTATGATGCCAACAATTTTTTTACTATCATTACAGTTTGAAAATCGCCTAACTTCTATTTTGTTTACCGAAACTGGAATAAATGAATTATATTTTTGTGTAGTAATTGGGCCTGATCACGAACGTCACTTCACGGTGAAAACGAAGTGAATTGTATACAACGTTATTACGGCTGCCACTGTGTGTGTGTAGAATCCGGAAGAGTTCATCCGTCGTGACAACTTTGATGAACTCGGTGTTATTATGAATATCACGATACTGTCATGTCACGGAGAAAAACAAGTATATTTGTCACTTGTGTTGTAGATGGTGAAAGCTAGTCACGCGGAACGGAGTAAGTTTAATTTCGTATTTATTTAGCTTTTTTGCTAACATTTTGAATCTTGTCTTGCTTCTTAGGTGTGAAAAGATAAACAAACAGCAATTTATTCGCCTGGTGGCATTTTTAGAATGAAATCCTGACGTATCCATGCCCTATGGGATGTAATCAAGGACTGAAAGTGTAGATGGACAAGACCCGAATCAGGACGATAGTTATCTAGTTCTTTTTACATAAATTTGATATCCGTCTCAAGAAAACCTGAATCACCGTCTGCTTTTGGCAAATTCCTTGAAACCCATCAGATGTTTTATATGAAGATTATGCTGCTGACCGACGCTGCTAACCAGTTTCTGTTTGAATAATTAGATCAAACCTCATGTCCCATATATCAAATTACATGAGAATGGGAAGGATAAGAGGATTAAACTTCAGAATCCCATATGTAGCTCAGTAGCTCAAATTATACTAATCATGAGGTGGATAAATTCAGGTATGTTCTAAAATATAGAAGATATTATTATTCATCAAAACTGTAGAAACGGTTCTTTAAAAAATGATTCGAATGCGATATGCGAGATGTCGATTCAACAACTGCATTATTCACGAACAAACAAGTATTCCTCCTCATCATTGAACCAGCATTTGATTCAGCAAACTAACGCACCAAGCAAATGAATCATGAGATGAGTCCGAATAGTTGGCATTGAAATACCGAATCATCGAGGTATAATCGCAAACTTGTCATTCTAAAACATACGTTTAATTGAATGGCCTATTATCTCACACACTGTATTAATTTTACCTACATAACGTTCAAACGTCCGATATTATGCAATCGGCATAACGTTGAAACGCCAGAAATTATGCAACCGACATGTCTCTTATAAACGGGAATGAATACTCTCACTTCACGGAGTTTATTTCTACACGCAACTGTCCGTGACAATGATGATAGACACAAAAAGATTAACACTTTTCGGACCGCTCACGAGATTTCTCGTTTTCAGAGGAAAGTTATAGACTGAAACGTGAGTATGGGTCAATTTAGGAAAATATACAGAATTTCGAAAACCAAAAAAAGTTGTTCGAATAGAGTATAATAGAGGACCCAAAACACATTCTCGAGATAGTACCTATTTAATTAATTTGAAGAAAATTTAAAAAAGTTATTTGAAAGGACCCAAAACATAATGAGATAATACTCATTGGATAGAGAATACTTTTATCCATCTTCAGCCAATTTTTCGTTGGCCGGAAAAGAGTCTGAGAAAATGTATACAAGTTGTAGGAAGGAAATTAATAAATTTAACGAAAATGGAAATAGAACTATTTCACACTCGAAATAAAAATTGAAGGAACAGAGTGCGAAGTCGAAATTTTCAGGCGATCTTTGAAATGCTTTAAAATCGTGAAATATCAACGCATGAAGATGGGATGTAAATCATTTTAAAGCATAATTTACATGGATTTACACGATTTTCAATTTTCTTTAAATTAATTTATTTCATCCATACAAGTTGTACATGTTTTGGCCTATAACTTTTCTTAGACCCTTTTCCGACCAATAAAAATTTGGCTAAAGATAGATAAAATATTATCTATCGAATTAGTATTATCTCGAAAATGTGTTTTAGGTCCTTTCAAAAAACTTATTCCAATTTTCTTTGAATTTATCTACTTCTCCCATACAACTTGTATAGGTTTTGGTTTCTAATCTTAGTCCCTTTTCCGACCAATGAAAATTTGGCTTAATCCTTTATCGAATTAGTACTATCTCGATAACTATTTTCCTATATTGACCCATGTTCACGTTTCAGTCTATAACTTTTCTCTGTCACGATCAAGAATAAAATGAATTATGTGGAAGAATGATTCAATTCTCTATCTAATGAGCATGATTTTGATGGTTGTAACAATCAATTTATTTCAACTGAAATAATTCATTATTCATTAAATCCAGCAAGACGTTTAACAGAAACTTGTACACAACAAACTCACTTCTATCCGCTGAACTTTCATCCGCTAACTTCATACATAGAGGCGAACGAACTGTAAAGTTTAAAGCCTCTTAAAAACTTGCAAGCAAAGCAAGCAACTTCACACAAGTAGAAACGTGCGATCCCAGGCGTATGTCTTACAGATTTCTTCCCGGTCCTTAAAATGTTAAGTGAAGTGTACGTGAAGTGGAGGCGTATGTGGCAGTGATGTTCGTGATCAGGCCCATTGTTTTCGAATATTGTTCATTAAGCCGTTGCTTGGTATTTTCATACTCTGTTGTAGTTTCAAAATGGCAAACCGATGATGCAAGTTGTACTTTTGATCATAAAGAATGCATTTGTAAAGTTTGAGCCAAATCAAAACAAAAATAAAATTCATGAAAAAAAGAATCATCATTTGCGGTGTAACAGCTCTTGTAATTTTAATACAACGCGGAATGATAAAAATAATAACATACTCGTGTTCGACAGTATTCATCTTCCGATCGAATCGAGCCAATCAAATGCAAGATTACTTCGAAACAGCTTCCAGTTTTGAAATCAAACTTTGTGACATTTACCAAAAAAGTAGGCCTCGAGCCAAAGATAATCATATGATTTGGTAACCACGAACCGGGTATACGATATAAAGGGTGTGTCACATCAAATTGCATCACGGAGAAAACGCTGTAGAAATTTAATTTTTAGGAATTAAATCTTCAGCTTTCGCTTATAATCAGATAAGAGTGTATAGATCACGTTGGCCATGCTTCACTGTCAATTTTTCGTAAATTTGGAAAAATGTCGTCGAACGAAAAAGAGCGTCGTGAATTAATCCTGTGCACTCATTTCGAGAATCCGGAGTTGTCACATCGGGACATCGGTAAGATGCTGGGAATCGTTCAATCCACGGTCAGCAGAGTACTAAAACGATACTTCGAGAACCTAACCATCGACCGGAAGGTGAAGAACGGCAAAAATGGATGCTCCGTCAGTGAAAAAGATCACAAGCGCGTAGTTAAGCAGTATAGACGTGATCCGAGAAGTTCGGTCCGGGATGTCGCCAATAAGCTGAATTTGTCAAGTTCATTCGTCCAGCGGACCAAGCAGCGGGAGGGCCTGCGTACATACAAGGTTCAGAAGGCTCCTAACCGCGACGAAAGGCAAAACATGGTGGGGAAGACGCGAGCCCGGAAGCTGTACACCGAATTGCTGACGAAGGCGCATTGCCTGGTAATGGACGACGAAACCTACGTCATAGCGGACTTTCGTCAGCTGCCGGGCCTGTTGTTCTTCTCCGCAGAGGACAAATTCAGCGTTCCGGAGGAGATTCGCAAGCAGAAACTATCCAAGTTTGCCAAAAAGTACATGGTGTGGCAAGTGATCTGTTCTTGCGGAAAGCGGAGCGCCCCCTTCGTGATGACCGGCACGGTAAACGGGCAGGTTTACCTTAAGGAGTGCCTACAGAAGCGCTTACTACCACTATTGAAGCAGCACGAGGGCCCGACCATCTTCTGGCCGGATCTCGCTTCGTGCCACTATTCAAAGGACGTGTTGGAGTGGTACGAAGCCAACGGGGCCAACCTTCGTGCCAAAGGAAATGAACCCGCCCAACGCGCCGGAGCTTCGCCCAATAGAGAAATATAGAGCGATTATGAAGCAGGCCCTCCGGAAGAACCCAAAAGTTTTCAAATCGGAGGCGGACTTCAAGAGAAAATGGATTTCTGTTCAAAAAAAACTACAACCTGACGTTGTACAGAACCTTATGGACGGGGTAAAGAGGAAGGTGCGAGCATACGGGCTTGGGCTCGAAGTATGAATAAAAAGAAAATGCCAAAAGTTGTTCAATAGTTTTTATTTTACTGTCTAAAATTTTCAAAAGGATCGGTCTACTGGGCGAATTTCTACAGCGTTTTTTCCGTGATGTAATTTGATGTGACACACCCTTTAGGTGTTTCGACAAGTCTACCGGTTCTCCCGGTGAATTCATATGCACATACACATAACCCCAAGCAGGTATAAATCAACCCCATATCGGCATGGTTATCAGAATCGATATTCGAGCAACGAAAAGTTTACGACAATGGATTACTTTTCTGTGTTTGGCACGTAAGCCACAATAGAAGAGCGAAATAGAAACGTGTTTATTTTGATATTATATCTGAGCAAAGCATCCCAGCTGTTTTGCTGAAAAGTTGATAACACTCTCGTTCTACTTAGACTATGACATTGCGTACAGAAAACACGCTGCAAGATAAGTCAGCAGACGGATCTCATTGAATATTTCAACGTATTTTACTCACTCCAATAAATATGATATACCAATATCTGCAGAGCCACAATTTTTTTGTAGAAAAAAATAAACAAATATTCAAGCAATCGCCCACATAACCTGTGCAAGAGACGATGCATGATAATGTTGTTAGCTAACGGGCTAAGAGCAACACGAGCAGCACGATAAAGCACTTTTATACCCATATTTCGTCTACTTACTTACCAACTTCCACTCCCACAGAGTCAGAGGACACTGAAGCAGCATCACGGCTGGCACAAGTGAGTCCTTCGCCCCGAGAAATGCGACGTGGGAGCAAGCTCTATTTATCACTTAAGCGTGAGCTGCTTGATGTTCAGGAAATGATACACCATTTTCGCAACTCATTTGTAATCCTGAAGAAGTACCCAAGAAGACCCAAGACATAAAAACGGACGATTTATTATTCGTTTTAATTAATTTATTTGTACCAATACTTTTTGTAGGTTACCCCGAGTTTACGCCGTTCGGTAGTTTCAAGTGGTCCCTTGCTAGCGCTGTGTGCAATCTTCTGAATTCATCGTTCCAATTGCGATGTGTTGCAGTATCTCGTTTTTCCGCCACGCCACCCTCACACGGAATGGGACCTTTCTTCGAACAGCACGGTTCACAGGTTCAGCCCAAATTGATAAATGATCCAAGAAGGACAGAGATGGGAAATTCATCGCACCGTGATTAATAATAAATTCGCAATCTGAAGCGCAAGCACATTTCCAAGCTCGTATCGTAATGATTGGGTGTTGTGCCAAATTATAATTTGATTGAGTCGGCAATGTACTGTGATTTCCAGGAGAGTAATTGCACGATAAACTGCTCGGCTGCTGTAGCGATTCATGAACCATTTCACTGGAGCAGCATCCAACAATCGGTGAGATGGGTGGTGAGCCGAATCGGCAAAATTCGAGTGCGTTGCACAAGCATTTGTCTTAGGGAACTGAGTATTTTAAAACGGTTTGGAAAACTCTCAGTTCCCTAAGGTAATTGCATGTGCCACGTTTCATTTAAATCGGAACCAATCCGTCATTTGGTGTGGAAATGCCCATCTGTCGTGAATAAACATTTTAAACATTATATGACCAAAGGAAGGTTCGCCCCAAAACAACAAAAGATACGGAAGAAAAACGATTTGCCGCCATGAAGTGATGAATTTTTAATTCCTGCACTGAGGTGATGCTTAACTTTTCGGACCAGCAATGCACCGAGTATGTTGTGAGTATTTACGTACAAGGCAGGAGCTAGTTCTGAAAAGACCCCATTACAGAAACACTGTGTTGGGTTCACCTTCCTCTGTGGTTAGCAGAGAATCTCATTCGGAATACCTCTGCCCAGCACAACGTTTTAAATGATTCACATTCCAATTTCCTTGCGCACAGTACAGAGTCATGATGGTAGAAGATAGGGCATTCATCTACCATAATTACGAACAGAAAAGCGTGTTCGGTCAAGGGCTATTTTGTTTGCACATTGGAGCTGATGATTTTCCCAATCTGCTAGCTGTGGTTCTTTGCTTTCATACAGTGGCTGCAGAGACCATGAAAATCTTATTCGATGCTATTTTAAAGTTATTCATTTTCAGCAGCTCCCAGAGGATTCAATGGAATTTCACCCGTCTAAACAAATGTAATTTACTAGGAATTATAGCACAATTTACAAGTCTGTATTCACCTCAACAAAACGGGTTCGCCGGAAGAAAAAGTAGATCGCCGCAGGAGATGGCTATTTCTTTGCTGGTGGATGTGAACATGATCATTTCTGTGCTTGCCTACCCGTGATGTCTATAACCAGTCTTCCATGTTTCACAAAAAACACTGCGTCCGGAATAAACATGTCCACGCTGCTGTTCACAGTTTTGTGTTTGAGTACAAACATGATTTTTTCGTACCTATGTTAGAAAATGTGACATGTTTGTATTCGTGGTATGTTTGGACATACGATGTTTAATCCCAATGTTTCACATGATGTTCGAACATGGTGTACAGTTTCTCTAGCATTTTCACCCCAAGCACCGGCAGTGCGTAGAGTAGAAGAAGCGAATCGGAGATCACACCACCACCACTCAACGCGTGGTGTGTTGGTATGTTGACATGGAAAAAATGCTTACCTTTCATGACAATGGGTGCTTCATCAAAAATATTGGGCAAATAAAATAAATCTCTTTTTCTGTTCTGAACAAAATAAACATCGATTGATATGAGAGTTTTTCACATTTGATATCATTATTTAGTGCACGCATCAATTTATATATTGAATTCATGTAACATTCGCTATTATTAGCTATTTGAACAAGTACTAAAATTGAATTATTCAGCAGTGACATGTTAGGCGTGACGCTAACCACTCGACCACGGAAGCAATTTTGGCTGGATCTTTGAATACAAATGGCCAATACTGCTTGTTCGCGACGATCGCGACCCGAGCTATAAAACGAGCGGAGAAGAGGAGAAGAAAGGATGATGCAATCGCATGCACACATAGCATATGTAGTGCAGTGTAAGAGTAGCTTTTAGTTTTTTCCTTCATTCTGTTTGTGATAACATCGAGAAATTAATGGTGTGTTTTAGCCGCTGAAATTTCTCTGCTGGTTCTGCTGTGTGCCGCTGCATCTAAAACCAATTTTTGGGTATTTATTTTTTTGGTCAGCATTTGTACGACGTCGCCCGCTATGCAGTCGGTTCCCCAGACTTTAATTACCAACATGCACGCAAAAAAAATAGAAAGCTTCTTTCTAATCAGAGAATGTTTTCTTTGAACGAAACCAAGGATTATTTAATCAGACTTGCAAAATGTGCATGAACGATCTATAAACTTTTACTTAGTCGCGGCAATACATACACACACTCTTTACAGATACACGGGCCGAAGGTTGTGCAGTCCAGTGATGATTCAACAAGAGCCATAGGTTGTACCGATCATGACAACTCTACACGAGCTGATGATTGCGCCGGCTAGTGATCATTCTATCCTGGATTCCTCGAGTCGAAAAAGACGCACCACGCTAGATATGGGGTGCAGACTAGGGGGTCTTTGCTGATTAACGGTCAGCTGTATCCCAATAGGAAGTATCCCATGTCGGGCACACGTACAGAGCACTGAAGACTGCAACATCCCAATTATGAGAACACTTGTCATACTAACCTCGAGCCAACCGCGAGTAATCGGTTACATATTACTAACATAGTTGTAAGCAAACATTGTCAAAATATTGAACTCCCGGCCCCGTTAGGCTGACGCCATATGAACCTTAATAAAAATATATATTTTGGTGCATGAACTTATAGCCTCTTAGTTCGTGTAATTTTTGAAGTGCGAACTAAATTTCAAGTTCGTTTCTGTGAAAAAGTATTCTACGAAGAAATGTTTTGGGATGAATAATTTCTTTCCGTGTATGAAAAGAAACGAAACGAAAGCAATGAATACTGCGACATCGGGTGATATGTTTGTACATGATGTTCTTGAATTATAAACATCGTGTTTGTTTTCACATGTCTATGTTTATGTATCATTGTTCGTGTTGGGGATAGACACTCAACACTAGCGAGAATCATGTTCGAATTCAAACAAAAACATGGAATTTTCACATCGCGTGGACATGTGTAAGTATTTTTCGGAAGACTGTCTATAACTAGCAACTAACGTATCGACGAGACACAATTTTAACATAAATGATATACAAGGGCGGTCCGATAAGTACTTAGCCTCATCGCTCGATGGTGTCAGTATCGCACGAGAGATTACTTATCGTTTAGTAAATTCTCGTGAACGGTTACTGTCAAAATTTCAGCTGAATCTGACTCGTAGTTTTGTTTTAACCGTGTGTGGAAGCGGGCGTGTCCGCAGATTTTAGAAAAATGGAAAAAAAATGGAAATTCAGCCGTCGCCACGGCCAAATTGGTCGAATCGCAATACGAACTGCTGCCCCATCCACCGTATTCTCCAGATTTGACCCCGTGCTATTTTTTTTTGTTTCAAAACTTGAATAAGTTAAGAATAAGCAGAAATTTCAGTCGAATGAGGAGGTTATCGCCGCCACGGATGCCTACTTTGCAGACCTCGAGAGAACATATTTTTCAGATGGATTAAAGAAGTTGGAGCATCGCTGGGTCAAGTATATCAAGCTGAAAGGTGACTATGTTGAGAAATAAATCGCCACTTTTCCAAAATTTTTGTTTTTTTTTGTAGGCTAAGTACTTATCGGACTGCCCTCGTACATTTAATTTATTTAATGAAACAAATGAAGCGTTCATTCTACAGGCACTGTGGAGAGAGAAAATATTGCAAGTCAAGCTCCACCTATTTGCAACTAACTGGGTATAAAAGAAGCCATCCGCGATGTCTATCACACAGTCTCGCTCCACCCAGCGGGGACAGTCAACATTCTTTCCCAATGTTGATATCACACACAGCGGATTTGGTGCGCTGCCATACAAATGGAACACAAATTTCAAGCAAAGGGGTAAGCGCAAAACTTGTGGAAGAAATCGTCCGAGATGTCCTCATTTTATTATATTTTCAGTATCAAACATGTATTCCATTAACGGAGATTTGCGATTGAAAAACCTGGAACGAGATTGTGTCTGAAAATAATTTGATTTTATAATGATGAGTTTTGGTAGAAGTACTAGGAAATTTATAGTAAAAGGAAATTGTAAAGGGTCAATTAAAAGATTAATCAACGAACAGTTCTGCACAGTGTTGAAAAAAATCATCTTCGCTAAGCTGAAATGCTTAGATTTTCGGGCTAGGTTGCATCGAAAACCTATATATTCCAAACGAAAATCAGAATGACAGATCCAAACAACCAGTGATTATGAGCAAATGAACTTCTGTTCTTCAATATGTTTTGAAGTTTATTTTTCCTCCCGGTGTCATTTTCATTTTATTTATTTAAGATGCCATAATTGAATTTCATTTTAGCCAAATGAATATCAGCTGTTTTGTTTATTTTCAACCTGAGGCAGATGTGTGTGGTTCGTTTTTATTCAGGTCGAATTGCACTGCTGCTTGAGTCCTTCCCAATCAACGCAGGCAACAAGAAGATTATGATATGTAATCCATTTGACCATCGAGTCTAAAGCCTGTCCACGTTAAAATTTCGGACACCAAGATGATGCCAGTAAAATAAAAATTCACGTAATACAACAAAACCGATTGTTTGTTTCAGTAAAATAGACTTATATCTAAAACAAGGAAAGCTTACTTCGATGTTAATTACGTTGTCTGTAAAATTCACGAACTTTCTTGGGAACATCTGCCATTAGGTTCCGTACAGTATCCTCAGATATGTTGGCGGCGGCGCTTTTCTATCTCCTCTTGAAATCATTAATGCCATTCGCTTTCTTCTTAGTTTAGAATAGTTTTCGCTTAATCAGAGCCCAGTACTTTTCCACTGGGCGAAGTTCTGGACAGTTCGGTGGATTTGCTGTTTTTGGCACATATTTGACCACATGTGCATTATACCATTCCAGGATGGATTTTGCATAGTGACAAGAGGCCGAATCTGGCCAAAACAACGCTGGAGAGTCGTGGCTTCTTATGAATGGTAGCAACCGCTTCTGGAGACATTCCTTCTCGTAGACATCTTTGTTTATAGTGCCGGTAGAGACGAAAGATTTGGATTTTCGGCCACAACTGCATATGGGTGTAGAGCACCTTAGCACGGCTTTTTGCAGTGGAATTTTGCTTATCATCACGATTGGGCACCTTTTTCACTTTGTACGCCTTCAGTCCATGCCTTTGCCATGCCTTTTTGTACATATGATTTTGATTTTTCGACCTTTCGAGCCACATTTCTAACTGAAAGGTTGGGATGTTTCTAAATAATGGCAACCACCTTTCGGTCCATCTGTCGAGAGCATACATTTCGATTTGTTCCGCATCCAACCTTCCGATCCAAAGTTAAGCGCTGGTCAAACGATTTGCATACACTAAACACGGTACTCTTCGGCAGTTTTAGCTTTTTGGCGAGATCGTGTACCGATAGTGTTGGATTTTACTGCCGTTCGCGCAAAATGCGTTTGGGTACTTCCACTTGATTCGACGTCATTTTACCAAACTGAAGAAGAATGTAAACATGTTGGACATCGAAATAAAGAGGAGGGTTCAGCTGTAATGTAAGTGAAATATTTCATTGATTAGTGAAATATTCCATAAACTACACTGAAAGAAAAGTGTCCGAAATTTAACGTGGACAGGCTTTAGAAGCAATACGAATGAAACACAAATTTCTGCATAACTCGAGAACTAATCAAACAAATGGAAACAAATCTGGCATACGGAGGTTTTAGGGGGGCAATCAATGGTAGTGGTGTGTGGTATGGTAGTGTGACCCTCCTCCCCTTAGAGAGGGGTCTAAGGTCTAAGGAGGAGGAGGAGTCTGAATAACTCGAGAATCAATCAAGCAAATTGAATCAAATTTGGCATATAGAGGTTTTAGGGATCGATAAACGTTTCTATGGTGGTTCGACACTCCACCCCCCTCTCGAATGGGGGGGGGGTATCTGCCATAAATAACTCGAGAACTAATCAAGAAAATCGAGCCAAATTTGGCATGTGGAGGTTTTATGGAGCACGAAACGTTTCTATGGTGTATCGACACTCCTCTCCCTCTCTAAAAGGGGACTACCATATAAATGAAACATAAATTTTTGCACAACTCAAGAACTAATCAAGTAAATGGAACCAAATTTGGCATGTGGTGTTTAAGGAGGCAAGAAACGTTTCTAAGGTGGTTCAACACTCCTCCCACATCTCTGAGGAGGGCGGGAGGCTGCCATACGAATGAAACACAAATTTCCATTTCCATTTTAGGGTGGTCCAAAAAATCATTCATCAAATCAAAAAGTCACGTAGGAATGTTGATCGAAGAATTAACACAAGTTAAATTTGCAAAATAATAACTCAAAAACGAAATATAAAACATATCTAAAAAACCTGAGCTGTCCAGAAAAAAAAATATATAGCGCCCTCTATCTTTAACCGAGTAAACTATAAAAAACACTAACTCAGTCAATAATTACAATAACGAAAATCCAAATTTCTTGCAAAAGTAATATATAATCATAAGTAATATCATAAGTTTCAATTTGATATGTCGATCATCTGAATCGGTCCAGTAGTTCAAAAGTTATAAATTTTTGTTGTGGAAAAAAGGGGGAAAATTGTTTTTTCAAACCATTGGTTAACTTTAAAAAATTATAACTCAAAAACGAAAAAAAAACATCTCTCTGATTTGAGGAGATGTTATGTAAAAAATCTAAGCTTTCAAGAAGAAATATAAAAGAATACAGCGCCCTCCATCATTAACCGTGTAAACTTAAAACAAACAAATACAATCAACCCATTATATCGTGAGTGTAATATTTTTTTAAAAAACCTGGGGTGGAAATGAAACGATAATATTCATTTTTTCGATCGTAATTTAATTTAGCGCGAAATTGAGACCGTATGGACTCGAATAACACAATTCGGCGACAAACAGCAGAGAGTATGTAATTCTCCAAGGTACGAAAAAAA
Organism: Toxorhynchites rutilus septentrionalis; assembly: GCF_029784135.1. Classification (NCBI taxonomy): domain Eukaryota; kingdom Metazoa; phylum Arthropoda; class Insecta; order Diptera; family Culicidae; genus Toxorhynchites; species Toxorhynchites rutilus. Next base: position 46,221,776 of record NC_073744.1, read on the forward strand.
CGCACAAATGAGATTAAACTGCTGTCAAAACAAATTATGGACCAGAAACAATCAATACGCTTCGGCATCGACAGAAAAGTTGAGGAATTAAATTAGCTCCATTTCTATGCTAGTCGTCCACCAGTCCAGTCGGAAGAGAATTTTCAGCTTTCAAAGAAAAATATAAAAAACTGCAGCGCCCTTGGTCCCGAGACCATGGAAACTATAAAAAACAAATACAATCAATAATAACGAAAACAAAATTCAATTTTTCTGCAACTGTAGTATTTTGACGTAGGACTACGTCTAACCGGAAGATATAGGGGGTGAAATGGAAATCTAGGCACTGAACAAGTAGGAAAAAATGCAAGATTTGGAACGCTTATAACTCGAGCATTTCTCAATAGATCGCAAAGGTTTTTGCATCAATTGATAGGAAATATATCTACGCATCTATCATAACGAATAACATTCCATTTTTCTTGAGATAAATAATTGAATAATTGTGAAATATCAAGCATTGTCAAAATGCACTATGTGCCCATTTTTGATTGGTCCATTTTGTGCTCCTCAAATCGTACCGACCAAAACGGGCAACCAGAGCAGCAGCGAAATAGTATGAAGTACGATTGGAAATGAAAAAGAAAAAAATTAACGAAACATAGGTCGCAGTCTCACACATGCGTAATTCTCGAGCCAGCCAGTCAGCTTAAAAATCCCCGCTCCGCTGCCGTAACGATCATTCTCATTCAAACCGTACACCACATCGGTTGGCATCACAACACATCAACAAACCAACCCAAGCAGCCATGTCTGGACATGGTAAAGGAGGAAAAGTGAAGGGAAAGGCAAAATCCCGCTCGAACCTTGATCTGGGGTTCCCACTCGTGTTGATCTGGAGTTCCCCGCAAGGATAGCTAGGCCGAGCGCGTTAGTTCCAGTGCACCAGTCCACCTAGTCGGCGTTATATAGTTTCGGCCGCCGAAGTGATTGAGTTAGCTGGCAAAGCTGCTCGCGACGATAAGAAAACCCGCATTCGGAACAGAACACATTCGGTTCGGTGGACATCAAGACAACAGGCAGTTGCAGCGAGTGGCGAGTGGCAAACGCAATCGCAAAACGGCATCAGGTAGCAGAAGAAAAAAGTTTGTTCTTTATACAAACTGCTTTGGTGGCAAATCCAGAACAAGGCGGCATCGAGGGCGTTCGAAATGGTTTTTTTCAAAACCACGAGTACTAAGTTTTCTAAATTGGAACCATTCCATAAAACAAGGCGCTTTTCAGGGCCATTAAACCTTCCAAAAAAGAGTTTAGGAAATACAGTTTAATGTTTTCTAAAACAATATCCAAAATAATAATAAAACACAAATTGATTTTTTCATAATTTGTTTGCCAGGATATGATGAGTATGTGAATTTGGCAGTTGTTCTGAGCTTATTGATTTTCACCAATTCTTCAATTGCTTCTAGATTGAAAGTACAGTAATTTACACTTATCTCGACATTTAGCTAATTGGTCGGACCAGTAATGCGACATATTTAGTTGGAGATTTTTGTAAACATAGAGTTCGGGGTCCAAATTATGACCCCACATTGAAAGTCGACACTGTACCACTGTCATCGCAAATGTTCAATTACAGGTTAAAATTACCTCCAATCCGATACTGAGTGGTGGTAATGCGACGTGCCATTGAATGTAATTTACTGTAAAATATGTCACAAGCTGGATGGGAAGAAATTTTCCAACTGTGAAAGCTGTGGCGAGTGGCAAATGCAATCGCTAAACAGAAAGGTTTAGCAGAACAAGATGGGGATATCGAGTGATAACAAAACAATAAACTCTTTAGATTGAAGATAATTTTGTGATCCTGAAAAGGACTCTTTTTAGCTTGCATGTGAATCCAACGAGCGAACAAATCGTAATGAATGTATTTTTTTGCCATCGCTGCCTTTTAACGCTCATTCGTTCGTCTCGTTGGACTCGCCCCTTTGGCTGAGTCTGCCGATTTGTCTCTATCCTGTGAGTGTGTACCGCTAGAGTATAAAACACGCGAACCCCAAAAAAATATCTTATTTTCTTTCAAATCGTAAACCTGTGTGGTTGTACGGCATCGGCATCGTGGACGTAACAAAGGAGGACAAGTTAAGGGAAAGGCAAAGTCTCACTCGAACCGTGCAGGTCTCCAGTTCCCTGTTGGTCGCATTCACTGATTGCTCCGCAAGGGTAACTAGGCCGAACGGATTGGTGCCGGAGCATCAGTATACCTAACAGCGATTATAAAGTTTCGGCCGTCGGAGTGCTCGAGTTGGCTTGCAAAGCTGCTCACGACAATCAGAAAACCCGCATCAAGAACAGAGCAGCTTCGGTTCGGCGCTCATCAAGGCAACAATTAGTTTTAGTGAGTGGCAAAGTGTTTCTCCGGCACGTCGCATTAAATGTAATTTACTGAACAACATGTCACAAGCTGGATGGGAAGAAATTTTCCAACTGTGACAGCTGTGGCGAGTGGCAAACGCAATAGCGAAACAGGAAGGTTTAACCGAACAAGATGGGAATATCGAGTGATAACAAAAACACAACACCAAAGTTTTTTTTCAGAACCATCAACATATTCATAAAGAGTAAACAGTAAACTAATCCATTTTTCAGGTAGATAGGTAGGTATTCACGTAGGAGAAGAAAATAAAACAATATATTTAAAATATATATTTAACGAAAGCTGTCCCCTTTGTATAGTCCTACGTCACTCCGGTTATGTCCCCGACATTACCCACCCGTCTTTTTTTTCCAATTCATTTAAGGTTCAATCGCATAAGCTTTGCCGCTAATTCAAGGTTTGTTTATACAAAGTTTCAACTAATTGCTATGTTTAGTAGGATTCGATAGATCAACTGCATATAGCAGATGTCGCGAGTTCCCAACACGTTTCTAACAGGAACATAGGGTTGTCTTCCTTGGACCTCAAGGGCATTCAAAAGGAACTCTTTGGCTGCTTAATTATCCGTACATTGCCAAACTGCGTGATCGATGTCATCGTAACCGTTTCCACACCGACAGACGTTGCTTTGAACAAGATTTATTCTGTGGAGATGCACATCTAGCGAGTAGTGGTTGGACATAAGTCTACTCATTACACGAATGAAGTCACGACTTACGTCCAAACCTTTGAACCACGCTCTCGAAGAAACCTTTGGAATAATTGAATATAGCCACCACCCAAGACTTCCAGTGTCCCAATCGGTTTGCCAACTCAAGAGGGAATCTGACGCAGTAATTGGCAAATTCATCGTATGAAATCTGTCTATCAAACAATTCGCCTTCCTAGGCACCCACCTTTGCGAGAGTGTCCGCCTTCTCATTGCCAGGAATTGAGCAATGAGAGGGGACTCAAACAAAGGTTAACTTATAAGATGTTTCGATCAGTGCATTCATCTGCTGCCTCACTTTTGTGAGGAAATAAGATGGGTGCCTACTAGTTTTCATCGACTGGAGAGCCTCAAGCGAACTGAGACTATCCGAGAAAATGAAGTAATGGTCTGCAGGCTTGTTGGAGATCATCCCCAATGCGAAGTCGATTGCTGCCAGCTCAGCAACATAAACGGAACAAGGTTCCTGCAGTTTACGGAAGGCGCTCGAATTTTCATTGAAAACACCGAAGCCAGTGGATCCATTGAGGCGAGACCCATCAGTGAAGTATCTTTTCATGCAATTGACTTTTTGGTACTTTCGGTTAAAAATACGGGGAATGAAAGTTGGTCGAAGCTGATCTGAAATCCCAAGTATTGCTTGTTTCATCGACAGATCGTATTCAATTGAGGAACTGCTGATGGTGAAGTGAGCACGGTCTGGAGTAAACGATGGAAGACAAATATCTGATGAAATATAGTGATGATAAATTCTCATAAACCGAGATTGTATATTTAGATGAAGAATTTTCTAAAAGTTTTCAATCACAAGTGTGTTCGTGACACCGAATTTCACAAGTATTCTGAGAGAAAGTTCCCAGAATCGGTTCTGTAGAGGAGTTACTCCTGCCAGAACCTCGAGACTCATGTTATGCGTTGAGTGCATACAGCCGAGAGCTATACGCAGACAATGATATTGAATTCGTTCCAATTTTAGAAGGTGACTTTTAGCTGCTGAGAGAAAGCAGAAAGAGCCATACTCCAGAATAGATAGAATAGTTGTTTTATAAAGCGTTATGAGATCTCCTGGATGAGCTCCCCACCACGTGCCGCAAATCGAGCGGAGAAAGTTGACTTTTTTTTGACATTTTTGCTTCAAATACGTAATGTGGGTATTCCAAGTGCATTTTGAATCAAACCAGACACCAAGGTACTTGAAGGTCAATGATTGGGTAATGTTTCTGCCCAAAAGCTTAAGTTGCAATTGGGCTGGGGACCGCTTTCGAGTAAACACTACCAGTTCTGTTTTCTGCGGCGAGAATTCTATCCCTAAGTTCCTTGCCCAAGAAGACAAGTTATCTAGGGAATTTTGCAATGGTCTTTGCAAGTTTTCGGTATGGGGACCGCTGACGGAAACCACACCATCATCTGCAAATTGTCTTAGCGTGCATTGTTCTACCAAACAACTGTCAATATCTTTCACATAAAAATTATAAAGAAGGGGGCTGAGACATGAGCCTTGGGGTAGACCCATATAACTATTTCTGGAAGTTGTCAGCTGTCCGAGGGTGAAGTTCATTTGCTTTTCTGACAACAAATTGTACAAGAAGTTATTCAAAATTCCAGGAAGTCCACATCTGTTCAGATTGTCTGACAGAATTTCTATGGAAACTGAATCAAAAGCTCCCTTAATACCCAATAATACTGAAGCCAGTTGCACCTTGTGCGCAAAGGCCAGTTGAATATCTGTAGAAAGCAACGCTAGACAATCGTTTGTTCCTTTGGTCTTGCGAAACCCAAATTGTGTACTTGATAGCAAATTATTTGTCTCGATCCATTGATCGAGTCTTCGAAGGATAATTTTCTCCAGCAATTTTCTAATGCACGAGAGCATAGCAATCGGACGGTATGAGTTATGGTCAGACGCTGGTTTGCCAGGCTTTTGAATTGCTATCACTTTGACCTGTCTCCATTCGGGTGGCACAATATTGTTTTCTAGTAAAGGGTGTGTCACATCAAATTGCATCACGGAAAAAAACGCTGTAGAAATTTAATTTTTAGGAATTATATCTTCAGCTTTCGCTTTAAAATCTTTTAAATAAGAGTGTATAGATCACGTTGGCCATGCTTCACTGTCAATTTTTCGTAAATTTGGAAAAATGTCGTCGAACGAAAAAGAGCGTCGTGAATTAATCCTGTGCACTCATTTCGAGAATCCGGAGTTGTCACATCGGGACATCGGTAAGATGCTGGGAATCGTCCAATCCACGGTCAGCAGAGTACTAAAACGATACTTCGAGAACCTAACCATCGACTGGAAGGTGAAGAACGGCAAAAATGGATGCTCCGTCAGTGAAAAAGATCACAAGCGCGTAGTTAAGCAGTTTAGACGTGATCCGAGAAGTTCGGTCCGGGATGTCGCCAATAAGCTGAATTTGTCAAGTTCATTCGTCCAGCGGACCAAGCAGCGGGAGGGCCTGCGTACATACAAGGTTCAGAAAGCTCCTAACCGCGACGAAAGGCAAAACATGGTGAGGAAGACGCGAGCCCGGAAGCTGTACACCGAAATGCTGACGAAGCCGCATTGCCTGGTAATGGACGACGAAACCTACGTCAAAGCGGACTTTCGTCAGCTGCCGGGCCTGTTGTTCTTCTCCGCAGAGGACAAATTCAGCGTTCCGGAGGAGATTCGCAAGCAGAAACTATCCAAGTTTGCCAAAAAGTACATGGTGTGGCAAGCGATCTGCTCTTGCGGAAAGCGGAGCGCCCCCTTCGTGATGACCGGCACGGTAAACGGGCAGGTTTACCTTAAGGAGTGCCTACAGAAGCGCTTACTACCACTATTGAAGCAGCACGAGGGCCCCACCATCTTCTGGCCGGATCTCGCTTCGTGCCACTATTCAAAGGACGTGTTGGAGTGGTACGAAGCCAACGGGGTCACCTTCGTGCCAAAGGAAATGAACCCGCCCAACGCGCCGGAGCTTCGCCCAATAGAGAAATATTGGGCGATTATGAAGCAGGCCCTCCGGAAGAACCCAAAAGTTCTCAAATCAGAGGCGGACTTCAAGAGAAAATGGATTTCTGTTCAAAAAAAACTACAACCTGACGTTGTACAGAACCTTATGGACGGGGTAAAGAGGAAGGTGCGAGCATACGGGCTTGGGCTCGAAGTATGAATAAAAAGAACATGCCAAAAGTTGTTCAATAGTTTTTATTTTACTGTCTAAAATTTTCAAAAGGATCGGTCTACTGGGCGAATTTCTACAGCGTTTTTTCCGTGATGCAATTTGATGTGACACACCCTTTAGGGTATTGAATAAGTCTAGCAAGCGTCTTTTCGCGATATCGGGAAGATTTTTTAGAAGAACGAATTTAATCATATCGCTTCCGGGTGAAGAGTTGTTCGATGAAAGAAGAGCCATAGAAAATTCCAGCATTGAGAATGGTCTGTCCAGAGGTCCACCGCTCGGAGACGTTTCTCGAAGAATATGTTGGGCTGGAACTGAGTCTGGACAGACCTTTTTAGCGAAATCGAATATCCATCGGTTAGAGTATTCTTCACTCTCGTTGGTAGATGAGCGGTTACGCATGTTGCGAGCTACCCTCCACAAGGTGCGTATTGAGGTTTCACGAGAAAGACCTTCGATGAAATTGCGCCAATAACCGCGTTTTTTTGCTTTAACTAATTGTTTCAGCTGTATTTCAAGCTTTGAATATTCCTCGAAGTGTGTGGATGTTCCATGCCTGCGAAAAGCTTTGAAAGCATCAGATTTTTTCAAATACAATTTTGTGCATTCATCGTTCCAGCCAGGAGTGGCTGGTTTTCTTTTAAATGAAGCACTTGGAACTTTTCTTTTTTGTGCTTCCAGTGAGCTTTTATACAATAACTCGACGAAGAATCGATATTCTTCCAATGGTGGAAGTATATCTATTGATTCGACACCGATTGTTACCGCCGTTGCAAATTTTTGCCAGTCGATGTTCCTTGTTAGATCAAATGGAACTCGAGATGGTTCAGTGGATTGCGGGCTACACTTGATTGATATATTGATTGGCAAGTGATCGCTACCATGGGGATCATTGATGACCTTCCACTGACAATCTAATGATAGCGAACTTGAGCACAAAGATAGATCGAGTCGACTTTCCCGAGCCGGAGGTTTTGCAATTCGTGTCAGTTCACCAGTGTTCAAGATAGTCAAGTTGAAATCGTCACATAAATCGTAAAAGATAGCCGCCCTAGCGTCATCATAAAGATCGCCCCACCCAGTACCATGGGAGTTCATGTCACCCAAAATTAGAACTGGGGTTGAGAGAATCGAAATTAGATTCCAAAGTTGACTACGGCTAATGGAAGTATTCGGGGGAACGTATACTGAAGCTATGCAAAGTTCTTTATTCTTTGCAGTTATTTGACAAGCGACGATTTCGACGTCTGATAGAGCTGGGAGAGGAATTTTATAGAAAGAGTAGCACTTTTTGATCCCTAAAAGTACTCCTCCATAGGAATCATCTCTATCCAGGCGAATAATATTAAAATCGTGGAAGTTGAGTTCTGTGTCAGAAGAAAGCCATGTTTCGGAAAGAGCGAATATATCACAATCATAATTTTGAAGTAAAAATTTGAACGAGTCTAGTTTAGGCACTAGACTACGGCAGTTCCATTGTAGCAAATTGATCATATCTTCTACTACGTTAGATGAATTATCCATCGAAAGATATCTCGCGTAACTTTTGAAAAGGTCCAATGTAACATTTTCGCCAACTCGAGAAAAACGAAGTTGAAGACCGAATTGTCTTAAAAGCTATCAATCTTTACCACTGTTTTCACCACTAGCTGTCAAGAATAACTCCGTAAAACCAATCGTAACTATTGTTCCGTGATTTGAGATTATGGTTGAAGCCTCGGAGCGAAAAATGTTACATTGGACGTTTTGACTGCCCGCGTTTGCACATTGGACATATTACGTTGCACTATAAAAAATTGAAACTAACTAATATACAACAATCCAAATATCAGCATTTCATTCTAAAGACTGATTATTATTGTTATCACTCGTTGAATTGCACTGAAATCGATAACAACACCTGTAAGAAACAAATTCCAAAACGACCGAAGTACAACTGCGAGTTGTATTGACTGCTTTGTTACTTCGGACGTTTCGGCCGTCGGAGGAAAGTGGCGTCCGAAGTAACAGCCGGGTGCTTAAAATTCGAATCTGTACATTGGATATTTTTTGTATCGGCGACAAAAAGATGAAGAAGATAGATACGTGAACGATTGCTTTTGTAATACATTCAATGATTGAAAACTAATAGCGTGCATCCATTAACTCGATTTGTTTACATTTGTTACAGAGGACCTTTTCAAAAGTTACGCGAGATATGATTGATGCAAGGAGGGGCCATGAAGCAGTCAATTGCTTAAGATAAGACTTTAAAGATGGAAGCAAGGCAGAAATAAGGCTTCTGAGGGGGTCTTGAATTTTGTATGTGTTTAGTATGAAGTCCACAATGTCCGAAAATGCTATCAATCCTCGATTAGACGCAAATTTTCTACGAGAAGATCGAGGAGCAGCGTTTTTATTTCTCTCTTCTCTGGGTAATGACGTAAAATCCTTGCTGCAACCAGGAACTGGCTGAGAAGGAGCCTTCAGATTCGTTTTTTGCTACTATTACCCTTGGAATTAGACAATCTTCCGAGGGTCATTTTAGCTTTCTTACGGTGCACCATTGGTGAAGAGAGCTTTCTTTTTGATGATTCATCCTTTATTGAAGATTCTGGTGCATCCGAAGTATGACCCTCATCAGAATCAGAATCCGATTCTTGAGATGACAAAACCGGAAATTGGTTTTCATTTTGAGCGGCTGATGCGATTTTTGGCATTTCAGCATAAGTCCGCTTGGAGCGTCCAGCCATAGAACGCTTCACTTTATCGGAGTGCTGTTTGTACCTTGGGCACTCTTGTAGAGGGTGAGGATTATCGCCACAGTGAATACATTTTTCCACTGTTTGTGTGCAAGAATCTTCACTATGTTTATCACCACATTTGCCGCAACGAAATTTGTTGCCGCAGTGGCTAACCGAGTGTCCCAACTTTTTACATTTGGTACAATTATAAACCCGCGGTACAAACAGGCGCACTGGGAAAAAACATTTTCTACTTTCACATAGTTTGGGAGAACAGAACCTGCGAAAGTAACTCGAAAAGAGTGCGAGGGCTTATAAACTTTTTTATTTTCTTCCAAAGATGTTGAATGCAGATTTCTAACATCCAGGATCTTTACAAGATCTCCAATCATTGAGTTTTTGAAGGAACCCGACGCTTTTTTAGTTCATCGACACTCAGACTCGCGTCGGTTACTACGCCTTCTATCTCCACTTCTCGAGAAGGGATGTAGATGTGATACTCCCTATTAAAAACTTCGTGGTCAACAATCTTGTTGGCCACATCAAAAGTCGGTGCTTCTACACGCAGTTTGTCCGGTCTCTCTTTATGTATCGAGACGCCCTTATAATTACGCAGCAAATCTCTTGGAATATCAAGAGTTCTCAAAGCTTTTTCCTTGGGCCGAAAGAAAACAACCCATGGTGCCTTCGAGGACTGTTGATAATAACGCGTCCGCGCAACATTGGCATCAGCAGATGTCATAACGGTTGCGCAGACGGTGCGCAACCGCCTATGAAAACGAAAAAAAAACTCGCACGCACACACACACTCACACGCACACACTCGCGCAAAAACTCAACTTTAAACTAACTTAGACTAAAAACTAACTTAAACTAAAAATTAGATCAAATCAAAAATCTTCTTGAAAAAAAACAATAATTTCGTAAAAAAAAATAAATAAATAAAAACTCAAAAAAAAAAATTAATTTTAGTCTGATGAGTTCTAACAACTTGAACGTTCGAACGCCGCACGCTACGGTATAAGCACAATAGCGAGACGGCAAAAACTATTCTATTGTACTTCTCTGTTTGATGTTTGGTGAAGATAAAAATGTGACGCTCAATGGAACCAATTCACAGAACACCGGTCCAGCGTCGCTGGAGAGGTGCTGCTTCCTCGCTGTTCCGGATGCTTTGGCACTTAACTTGTCACCAATGGTCGAAAGAAAAAAAACAACCAAAAATCACTTTGGCGGAGGGGAAAAAAATCTTTCCAGCTTCGATATTGTAGCGGAGGACGGACAATGTGTGTCCGTCTCTTGCAAATAATCGATGAGGAATGGACTGTAGTATTTAAAAAAGGATTAATTTGATGGGTCGATCATCCGAATCGGTCCTGTAGTTCGAGAGTTATGAATTTAAAAAAAAAATATTTTTGGGAAAAAGTGGAAAATTTTTTCGGACCACCCTAAAATTGAAATGGTCACCCTAATGGAACAATTAAAAATACGGGTATAATGTTTTGCAATAAAGAACGAAATTGCCACTTTTCATAACAATCTGAGAGCCACTATTTCGGTTTGACATGAAATGGCTGTATACAGTGTCGGACAAAACATTAAGCAAAAAAGAAAGTGACAAAATTTTAAGAAAAAATAATCCAATTCAATGTTTTAATCCATTTATAATAATTTATTTGCATTGTACGAAGAAATTTATAACATCTGTAGTTAAAACAATAGCCATTCAATAAAAAAGGCGTTTTGAGCATACTTAACAACTAAAAAGAAGCGACAAAAATTTAGAACCGGTTTTAGAATTCATAGTAACAAAAAAATGAAAACAAGAAAATTCATACCGTGGAAAGGTCCGGCACGCTTTGCATCGTTTACATCTTTTCGATCCTCCGAGAATCTTTTTTTCGAACTCCGATAAAGGTTGTTTCGCTCCAAGGCAGGTTCATCAGATGTCACAATCAACATTCGGAATGTGTTCGCGCACATAAAAAATTTCACACAAAATTTGATACAGATTCTTTGATCTATTTTTGCAACAAGCAAAAATCGAAGATGAACCAAAACACGTGTAAGAAAAGCAGTTGTCAACAATTAACTGAGCATTCAAAATAGCCGTACTTGTCAACAAAAGTGAGAAACATGAGTACCAACATAATGCCACAAAAAATCTAGAATCGAATATACGTAACCCGCATAAATTCGAATGTCGCGATACTTTTTGAACAGATCTCGTACTTCTTGTTTACATGATAAATAGTTACCAGGATCCGAAAAACACAAAATATCACCGAGAAACAATCAATTTTCTTCAGAAATCTGTAAAACAACACTCGAAACAGCCGAAACGAGGAGCTGGGCCTAAATTTTGTCGCATCATGTTAGTTGTTAAGTGTGCTTAGTACGTATTTTTTAAATGAATGACTATTGTTTTAACTACAATGGATTGAAGCACTGTATTGAATTATTTTTCCTTTTATTTGTCACGTTCTTTTTTTTGCTTGAACAATGGTCCTAATGTTTTGTCTGACACTGTATGTAGCAGCTATTTTTTTAATCGTAATAACCCCCCAAAAAATTAGAAGACCAAACGGGGAATTTTTTTCACTTCGTTGACTCATTATCATTATTAGCAACATAGAATTATAAACTAAATGGAACAATAATTGTATCATGGAATTTATTTTAATCAAATTTGAAATAATAATCAAATCACATTGTTGTTGCGCTTAAGATATGAATTGATAATTATAGCTTCTGGCAAATAGGATCCCACGCACTCTCGATGTGGGTGTTTGTGGCAAAAGTCACGTTTGAAGCGTAAATTCACGCTCTACCGAAACAGCACTGGTAAACCGCACTGCTGGTGAAGACAACGCAACCATGGAAGCACGAGCACCAGACTTTCTTTTCTTATACGAAATGCACAACTGAGCTGTCTTAATAATTTACCGGTTTCCGTTACCAGGATGTTTGCTTTCTCTTCCGAATTCAACGGTGCGTTGGCGAAACGATTACGCTGTGTCGTCGGAATCAAGGACATCCCGTAGCGATTTGTGGTTGGTTTTCTCCTTTTCTACTCGGTTGCCCGTCAAGCTCAACGACAGCTGAATAAACCACGTTCGTTCGCTTCTAGAATATTTCGGATTTGGATGATCGCAAGGATGACAATGTAAGACCATTATTTTCCATCCCGCTGATCAAATCATCGATATTTGAGTCCTTGAGTTTTATTTGGGCAATGTGTTGAACGTTAAGGTTTTCCTGCAGGGAGTGAATAAGCAAATACACGAATGTTGAAATGAAATTTACAAATCTGATGCAGGGGAGGGCGAAAGCTATAATACCTGGGGTGGAAACGAAACGATAATATTCATTCATTCGATGGTAATTTAATTTAGCGCGAAATTGAGACGTTGGGAACAGTATGAACTCGAATTACACAATTCGGCGGCAAGCAGTAGAGAGTAGGTAATTCTCTAACGAACAAAAAGAAAACGCACAGATGAGATTAAATTGCTGTCAAAACATATTATGGACCAAAAACAATCAATATCGAGAGTGCAAATCGTCGCATTGAAGCGCCATACGCTTCGGCATCGACGGAAACGTTGAGGAATTAAATTAGCCCCATTTCTATGCTATTCGTCCAGCGGGAGAGAATTTTCCCAAGATACCGAACTGATGGCTATCGGCACTTTATGAAGCGGAAAACAAAATGGTCTATTTCTGGCTAGCACACACACGCACACACACACATACACACACACACACGATACACACCGGGTGTACATAACTTTTTAATGGTCTCTCAAATAGCAAATAACTTTCCACACGAGTGCTTTTTTCATACCATGTGCTTCAAAGCGATGGAAGAAAAAAGATCGAAAAAATTTAAACAGATCCGAAAGCGCTGAAAGTGTATCGAGCCTGTAAGCCCTAAAATCTAGTGAAACGATAAAATCAATCAGACATGACATCAAATCTCTATCAGTTATTGAACCGTGAGAAAGGGAAAATAAAATTTTGCCCGCTCGTTAATAAATCGGAAACATGAAGAAAAACAAACAAACGTCAATCAAATTCTTATATTTTTACGCAGTAATCACGCACTTTTTTTTTAATATATTCAATATTTGAAAAAACTTTTGTCGCAATATTGGATTCCATAGTTAGCATTATAAAAACCACCCCAAACTGCTATCTGATTTTGGTAAACCTAATCAAATTGATTGATATCAGTTTTTTTAAATCACGGGCTACCAAAGCCAATATTTCACGCAACCAAGAGCTCTATCACATGTTTCACCCCCACCCACAACATAACCCGCACGGAATTGCGTATTTTTTCAGCGCGAAACGCCACAGCGTCCTTGTTTGACTTCAACTTCACACGGTGAAATATTTTTCATTTCACTCCCATCTCCCCGACATGTACGAGTTCCCATGTTGCCATGAACTGGAAAATTGTATCGCTAATGTAATCAGGGAAATTCATTACAGCTGCTCTCTGGTGCTGCCACGGAACTCCATCATTGCACGAATGACAGGCTTCGAAACTGGAAACAAAAATGCATTGAATCAAGGAGATTTGAGAAAATTACATAGTCGTTTTCTTATTCGAATGTTCCTATTATATTGGATTCATTCGCAAGTCAAAGAAGCTTTTAACGTCAGTCGAAATTGTTTCAACGCATTATCGAATTTGAATCGGTGTGCAAGGGTATGATAGCCCTCACTCTTGTTTTCGTCCGGAGGGGGAACGTTCGGATTTTTTCCCATTCGTATTCTCGTTTTCGTTCGAACGAATTCTAACCATTCGAACCTTCGAACATCATTCGTTCGAAAGGCCATTCGTATTCAATTTTTTGTTCGAATGCGTTTATTGCCCGTCAGTCAAACGTTAATCTTGACTTGCAAATCAGTTCGAATGAAAGAATGATCTGTTTTTTTTATCCCATTTGTTTATTTTATTAGGCTCATTTAGCAATTCAGCTGTTACAGAGGAGCAATTCCAAATCAAATTGTCCTCAAAATGCAGATTTTAAAAACATTTATATTTGATTCAAATGAAAGTTTGTATTCCGTTTGGGTTGGAGGGAATATGAGTTTTCTACACCAATTGGGATTTTTTTGATACAAGTGTAACTTTTGAAAAGGGCGTATCGATTTTAGTAATTTTCGTCTCAAAAACTATGAGTCGTACCGAAATAGTGTCTTAGAAAGAGTTATACAGCTGTGTTGCTGTTAAAATTAGAATTAAATAAAGAATGAGAAAAAAATACTCTTTTTTTATTGACAAAAAAAAATTAATTTGTTATATCTAAGATGGGTATTTTTTTAATTTCTTTTCAATTTTGTCATTTAAAAACGAAGTCATGTAGAAAATTTGAAAATTGAGTCCAAGATGGTAAAACTATTTTCGACGAACTTGTAGAACATCGATTTTTTATGAATTTTTGAAACTTCGAATTTTTGTATGTTAACAATCATTTTGGGGGGGTCTCCGTTGCCACGCGTTCGCTTAGTAAGCAATCGATCGTGAGTTCAAAACTCAGGGCCCTCATTGACGGTAACGGTATTGAATTAAAGAGACTTTAAACTCAGAGAGTTCATTCGTCTCTCCACATTGACCATCTTTGTGTGTTGTTACATAATAACTACGTCATGAATCATCAGCGATGGAAATCCGATCCACGGTCGAAATAAGATCGATTCATCCATACAACTGCTCTGATCCGCAAGACACATCGGGATGCTGTTCGATAAATAACTCAACAAAGATCAATCAACTGTCTCCGCTGTCTGGTCTAACTGGATAATGCAAGAATAGATAGAAAACTCTTACGCCTAAATGGTATAGAAGGGAATACTCTAAACGCCGAAAAAATGGCAACTGTGTAATGTACTAATTACAGATATGATAAACATGTGACATGTACACGATTAAAATTCGGCTCTGTTACAGCTAAAATGCTAATGAGCCTAAAATAAACAAAAGGGATAATTAAAAACAAACATTTTAGCCACAAATTATGAATCCTGATGTGATACAAAATAAAAAAAAGCTCATTATAAATCTTCTTCTCAATGCAGCCGTTCTCGACATATTAAAAAAATATTTTTAATTTATTGTCTTTTTTATTGTAAACTAGCTGACCCGGCAAGCCTCGTCCCGCCCAAAATGTATTTTTCGTTATCACATCCACGTTTTCTTACTTAGCGCACGTTCATGGGTCCAATCGCAGAGCTTTTCATTGATTGATCTTCTAATCTACCCTTTGAAATTATTTTTTACTATAAAATTTCAGTACTTCTACCAAAACTCATCATTATAACATCAGATTATTTTCAGACACAATTCTCGTGCAACATTTTCCATCCACTTGCCAATAACATGTTTCTTCGTTACATGGAATAAATGTTTGATACAGAAAATATGATAGAATAAAGACAGCCCTAAACCGGACAATTCCTTCCTCGAGTTCTGCTCTCATGAACACATCCGGCGATACTTTTTTTATTTATATAGATAGGAGACGATACAGGAGTGCGTTTTATTACATTAAAATCCATTTCCGTTTCCGAACGAAGATCAGTTTCGTCACCGCAAGTGGACTAACAACGCTTGTCAATATGCGAATTAAATTTTTCGAATTTACGAAAATTTTCAGTTGTCATTGTCATTGTCAATATGTTTGGTTGAAACATGTGCATTATTTTATGGGACCACCTCTCCTTTCCAGAGGAGGTTTCATACCATCATAGAAACATGTCTCGTACTCAAAAACTTTCACATCCCAAATTTGGCTCCATTTGCTTGATTAGTTTTCGAGTTATTCAGAAGTTTGTGTTTCATTTGTATGGTAGCCATCATGCCCTTAAAGAGAGGGTCGGTGTGTCGTACCAGCATAGAAACGTTTCGTGCCTTTAAAATCTCCACATGCGAAATTCATGCCATGCCATGTCTCGAATTATGCAGAAATTTGTGTTTCATTTGTATAGAAGCCCCCCTTTAGAGAGGGGGAGGAGTGTCGAACTACTATAGAAACGTTTATCGATCCCTGAAACCTCTATATGCCAAGTTTGATTCAATTTGTTTGATGAGTTCTCGAGTTGTTCAGTACCCTCCCCCCCATCGTTAGAGAGGGGAAAGGAGTGTAAAACCACCATTAAAAAATTTATTGCTTCCCAAAACCTTCATATGCCAAATTTGGTTCCATTTGCTTTATTAGTTATCGAGTTATGCAGAAATTTGTGTTTAATTTGTATGGCAGCACCCCCTTAGGGAGGTGGGAGGAGTGTTGAACCACCTTAGAAATGTTTCTTGCACCCTAAAACTTCCACATGCCAAATTTGGTTCCGTTTGCTTGATTAGTCCTTGAATTATGCAGAAATGTATGCTTCATTTGTATGGCAGTTCCTCCCCCTCAGAGAGAGGGAAGGAGTGTCTATTCACAATAGAAACGTTTCGTGTCCCCTAAAACCTTCGCATGCCAAATTTGGCTCCATTTGTTTGACTAGTTTTCGAGTAATGCAGAAATTTGTGTTTCATTTGTATGGTAGCCCCCCTGAGACAGGGAGGAGGAGTATCTTACCACCATAGAATCATTTATTGCACCCTAAAATCTCTACATGCCTAATTTGGTTTCATTTGCTTGATTAATTCTCGAGTAATGAAGAAATTTCTGTTTCATTCGTATGGCAGCTTAGAGAGAGGGGAGGGGTCTCGAACTATCATAAAAACATTCTTCGACCCCAAACACCTTTACATACCAGTTTTCATGGCGATTGGCTCATTAGTTTCCGAGTATAAGCATCAGACAGACAGACAGACAGACAGAAATCCATTTTGATATACATAGATAACCTCCTTTAATATGTTTTTATATGTTTTTCGTATGTAGGAGTTACGTTGAAAAACATTTGAAGACATGTGGGTTAAAACTCCTAAACATAACATGGGTATCTTCTAAACATATATTTTTACCATAATGATGTATTTGGAAAAATTGTTCAAAATTATAGGCAAATTCACAAAATTTCATGAACATGACGGTACAACAAGACAGACATATTAAGGTAGTAGCCCGGTGTGACGGATTCAAAAAATCAATTTTGACGTAGGACTACGTCTTTGATTTCTATGTAGGGGGTCACTCTACGAAAAATGTAACGTTTATTAAGAGTTTTCAAATGCATATTACGCAGAATCGTTCTCACGATATATGTAATAATATATACCATCAGACGGCAAATTTATCCAGCATTTTGTTTTGCCTGTGACGTCAACAGTGGAAATAATAAAACAAGTGAGCAATCTAACAAATAAAAAAGGTATGCTTTGCGAGCGGATGCGAGGGTGTATTATGTATTCTTTCTTCCAACTTTGTTCCCATGAATGTTGTATGTGACACAAAATTGCGTGCAATAATTCGTTCTATCTAACCAGGGTACGTTTATGAGATGGTATCCTGGACTCGAAGTGTGTCCGACACGATTCACTTATACACTCTCAACTATGACATCTTAGCTTTGACGGAAAGCAGCAATCGCAAAGCAATTCATAACAAGTGTTTTGTGACGTAGGATTATGTCTTTCGGGAACATATTGGGGTACAAATTGATAATCGAAAATCGAGCACATCGTGAAAATTGTCCAATTTCAAACGCTTATTGCTCAGTCATTTCATGATGGATTGATGAAATTTTAGCGTCAATCGATTTCGGCACTTCATAACCATTTTTTATATTGAAGAAAATAATATATGTCATGAAACTAACTATTGAACAATTGAAAAATCTCAACCCCTATTCTAATGGAAACACCCACTTCTGATTGGTCGAAATTGACGACACACGCGGCGGGACCCTAACAGAGACATCAAAACCAAGCTGCCTGGGTGAAATCGGCACTGTAAATACATGAAAATAGGGGGAGCTTTTGTTCTCACCGTAATGCATTCCCTAACAGAGACATCTAAGCCAAGCTGCCTGAGGGAAATCGGCACTGCAAATACATGAAAGTAGTGGGAGCTTTTGTTCCCACCGAAATGTGTTCCCCGACAGAGACATTAAAACTAAATCATTATCAAAGAGTTTAACGATGTAATTCTTCAAACATATCCAAAATCAACAGATAACCTAACGGAATCGTACGTCAACTATGCGGTCGTGTCTCGGACACGACTCCTGCGACTATTTTGTTGCGAATATTACGTGTTTTGCTACATTATTTGAAAATATGTCAATAATACGTGAGATCGAGGAGTTAGTAAACCATTAAATTTAAAATAACGGAGCTAGTACCCAGGATGTGTTGTTTATATGTTGCTTTTTAAAGTGGTTTTTTTTACGGCGGCCCGACTGCGAAGGAATATATATAAAATATTTCTATTTTCAGATAACTCTATGGCTCGATGTGTGGCACCCTGATGCGTGAGTGTTTAGCCATTGATACCCTGGCTCGAGTCCAACTCGAATTATGAAAACATATCCCACAAATTATCATTCCATCGATCCCCAAGGGATGTGACTATTCGGAAGAAATGGCTTCGATTCTTCGGACAGGAGCTAAACAGCAATACTAATAATATTTGCTCGCTTCACTTCAGTCCAGATTGTTTCATTCATAGCAATGGCTTAGAAGTACAATATCGTCGAAAACTGATACAAACAGGTAAATTTGAACAAATCCATATTATATTTACAATTATTCCACAAAAATGTCTATTTTTAGCTGTTCCTACTGTCAGAAAGGCTAACGATTCTCATGCCTCAGGAAATCAAAACGGACGGCTCGCCGAAAGATCTTGATTGACATCGAGCAAGAGTAAAAAATCATAAATCATCCATAACATCCGCGGAGTTGGTCCAGTTTTCTAATGGGACGAAACATAATTGTCCCTAGAGGAATATTCCGACAAATGAAATCGGGAGCAGCACTATCAACATCTCTAATGAAAAACCTAGTGATTCTGCTAGTTCTGAAAGCTCAATTCAAGCACTGCAGTAGCAGGTATTGCAGAGCTACAGAGAGCTTCAGGAAGCTAAACTCTGAATTACCGAACCACAATTTCCCCTAGGTTTTGATCTAAATAGATTATCTTTACGCAGCAATGAATAAAATTAGCTAAATTTAACTAAAAAAATAGCATTTAGCTAAAATACAAAGAAATAAACTTATTTAGACAAATTCATTATACCGCTCCATGATAATTGCAAAGCTAACATGTCACAGCCTCACTGTTACTGATGCACTAGTCAGTCCAGACTACCTTTTCATAAACGTACCCTGCTATCTAACAAATTAGCAAGATGTTAAAGCAATTAGATGCAGGATTTCATGCATCACTCAAACTTCATGCAAGATTTCATCGAAACAACGAGGAAAGTGTCACCTATACAGTGATCATCCATTAATTAGGAGGAAGCAGCGATTATCATGTGAAGACTTATTGAGATCGGCATTACATCGCAATACCTAAACTGAAACGTAATGAAATATCAATATTCTTCGTGGCTCATATTCATAATTCTCAATGACTCAATTCCTGCTATGATTTAGCAGTAGAACCAATACGACTTGATTGTGATTGTCTGCAAATGAACATTATTTCACCGAAAAAGCTACTGCTCCCGATGCTTAATAATAAGGCTAAGACGATGGAGAAAGAAATCACAATACCATAACTATCCATTAAAAAGAAGCAACTTCATGATTTCATGTGTATTTTATCTCAAAATATCACGAAATCGTGAGTATTTTCAGCTTGTTTCTTCTCCATAAATTTCAAATCCAATGTCATCAATGACGACATATTTTTTTTGTATACCGATTCACAAATACTTCATCTACCATTCCGCCCTGTTATGTGTCCGAATGATATTCATTAATCATCTTCAGTAAGACGGTTGATCTTACTGTCAGAAACTTATTGTCTTTCTTTGTTCGTTTTGATTGATTGGGCTAAAAATTTTACCCGTTATTCTAGAGACACACATATCTAAATACGTAACCTTTTTTTATCCCAACAGTTTATTTTATTATGCTTATTTAGCAATTCAGCTGTAACAGAGCCGAATTCATTCGTGTACATTTTTTATCTTAAGATAACTTTTGTTGTATATTACACACTGTTACCATTATGATGCGTAAGAGTATCGCTATCTATCGATAAACATTTGTTTTATCTATAACACAGTAGCCGTTTAGGCGCAAGAGTATTCCTATTCTATCGATGCACAACACACGTCGCCTTTTTTTTTTCAGCGTAAGTATATTGCTAGTGTTCGAATGTTCACAGTTGGGCTGTTCAAAGCGGGACTGTTGATATGAGGCTTCCCTTTGTTGCGTTATTAATAGTGCCAATTACAGATGCAGCAGACCGAAAATGTGAGCGGTAAGGAACTGGGATTACCGACACATGATGATTGTTGCGTGGACATAGTAGCTAGAATATCACACTCAGATGGTCAGTTGAGGGACCCTGAGTTATGAGCTCATGATCGTTCGCTTAGTAGTTGATACGCAACCAATTAGGCTACGAAGACCCCCTACGTAACCTTTAAAACATTAAATTTTTTAATAAACTATTTTATTTAAACAATTTATCAAGAAAAAATATTAGATTTTGAGAACTTTTTTCACGAGTCCGCCATTTTTTTTAAGTTTTTTTTTTGTTTTTTATGTATATTATAGGTTAGTTCATTGAAATAAAGTCTGCAGAATAAGAATCATTTTAATTTTTTTATTTCAGATCACTTTGGAAGGCTGTGTGCTTCTCTGAACCAGCTTATCTTCTTTTCGAGGACTCAACTCTGACGTCAAATATTAAAAACAAATTTATGTAAAATAAACTAAAATAAACCTTTTTTTTCTATATTTTAAAACACTAATAAAAACATGTAAAAATTTTAGAACGATCGCATAACGAGCAAATTTTAAAACGTCGAAATTTCGGTCGTCACACCGTGCTACTACCTTAACCCCTTCCCGTACGATTTAATTTTCAAAAGAGCGGACCAAATGCAAACGCTTCGATGGGTTACGCTACGAGTAGTTTCACTACTGTACTGAGCGTCTTAGCGCCTTGTGATATGCAAGCGCACCATGAGAGAGACTCGATATTGTACATTTTGGCACAATCATTTCATATCGAGTGAGACTCGATGTTGTACGTGAAAGAGTTAAAAGAAAAAAAAAAAAGACAACAAATTAGAAATATTTTTTTTAAATATACCGAGACAGGCTGAATTTAGAAGGAGATTGAAAAAGAGCTTTTTTATTTGAAATCTTTTCAGGATTCATAATTTGTGGCTAAAAATGCTAATATACAAAAATTCGAAAAACCACAAAAATTTGATGTTCCACAAAGTTCGTCAAAAATATTAAAGAGATGGTGGCTACTACTGGCTTAAAAAGTAGTAAATTTAAGAACACAGTAATGGTCTCATGTCTAAAAAGCGAATAAATGAGCAGGTTCTAAGCCGATCAAGGTAATTAGTACTCTGAACCGGAACGATAAGTTGGACTCAATGACAAAAGCACGAAAGTTCTATGACACGATGCTCACGAAAATTGACTGGGTGGTGATGAACGATGAACTTGGAGCACGACGAATCAACAGAGAGTCACCACAGTAACTCGTCTGAACGAAAGACGGTAAGCAAAACCTGAAAAAATCAGATGAAAGACAAATAATGAGGAAGATTTCGCCAAGATGAGGGAAAAAGCATCGAATCAAGTGACTAGGATACTGTGCAAAGCCTTATAGATGGAATCAAACGTAGAACTTGAGCATTCTGATATGAAACAACGAACTAAAAGTTCTTTGATGTAAATATAAAGTCAATTTGTTGTGTTGTATCAGCCCTGATATGAGAATTAATTGCAATGAATGTCTACTGCGAGTATGTTCTTTGTTAAGTTTTGCCAATGCTGTTCAATTTTGAACCATGAAAGGAATTCACACCAGCTTACAACTTTTACATCTTCTTTCATCGTAAGGTCACAGAGTGTAGCCAAAGCGGCTACCACAAAAATCGATAACCGTTTTTAACGCTACTCCGAGCTTTGAATAAATTATTATTCTATCATTTCTATCAATACTGGTTGAAAATAAGGACAAATTGTGTTTGGTCGCCATTAGCATAAATGTATAACGTCTGGATGCTCAATCCACGTGAAACCGAACGAGAAATGCCAGCAGATTTGGTACACTGTCTCCGGATAACCTGTAGTAAGTGAATATGCGCGCATTGAAGCGGCTGAATTGTCGTCTCCTTCTACCGAAATTTATTCCGTTAATGCCATTTCAGTGGGCCGCGTACAAAAATCCTCCCCCAAAGGATGAAAGAGTACAAGAGACTAGCGCTTTCCGCTTTAAGTGACGAAATAAATTGAGCGCTCAAAAATGATGGGTTCAACCGAGAGGGGAATATCGTTTGAAAAATTGAGTTCAATGGAGACGCCGAATTATTTGTAGTCGCCGGAAGATTTTTACGATTGTAAGATCTGATTGAAATATTATTTATCTAATTGGGAGCTTCTATTCTGCCTTCATACTTGTCAATCGCTATCTATCTTCAACATTATTCCAAACTGGACCATCGATTTGCAAAATGAAAATTCTACAATGTATTTGAAAAAAATCATTATCGAGGGGTTGTATCCGAGACACGACCGCTTAAGACGTAGGTCTACGCAATCTTTTTTTTTTTTAAATTTGTTGGTTTATCATTGCGTATATTTTTTGCGAATACGACGAAATTTCATAAATAACTCTTCAGTAAAATATACCGGGGACCCTGAAAAGGTTTTTGGCTTGCGTGGTTTTGTAGAATCATTTCGAGAAGCAACGTTTCTTTCTTGCCTTTGCGAGAACAATACGCTAACTCATATGTCATATGTCGCAATTTGTTTGTTTATATCAATGCACGCATTGGACTGAGTATTTAACGAGAAACTTCTTCCGTACATCGTCATTCAACAAGCATCAAACACGCGTCTAACAGATGCACACAGTTGCAGCGATAAAAATGAAACATCGCGAGAATAAATGAACGAAAAATCGACTCTCGGTCAAAACCGTCAACAAAGCTAGGAGCTTGTTGCATCAGAACAGAGCCGATGCGAACGAGAGCAAATGCGAATGGCAACTAAAAGTATCGAAGGTGTGCTGTTCATATGTACATGAAATGAACATGTTCTGATTTTCGTACAACGAAAACATGCAACACACACAAAGCCAAAGCCGACTTATAATCATTTGCACTCTTCTCTTTTTTCGCCTGTTTTGCCATGGCTCGTATGGTTGTGTTAATTGCAATGCCAGATGCACTTCAAATGAAGTATTCGCTAGCGTTCACAGCTCGAAGGGAAACATAAAACACAAAACGAGTTGCATAAGTTGCCCGTTATTGACAGCTTTGTTCGGGAAGGCACACAAATGGACAAAACAAATGTATGGGGAAATG
Organism: Toxorhynchites rutilus septentrionalis; assembly: GCF_029784135.1. Taxonomy (NCBI): domain Eukaryota; kingdom Metazoa; phylum Arthropoda; class Insecta; order Diptera; family Culicidae; genus Toxorhynchites; species Toxorhynchites rutilus. Next base: position 46,245,263 of record NC_073744.1, read on the forward strand.
GGAATACATTGAAGTCGCTTTTTACGCGGTTTTTTTATACGCGGTTTTATTGTACGCGGTTTATTTTTCGCGGATTTCGGAATTTACGCGGATTTCGATATTCACGCGGTTTTTTTACGCAGCACATATCAACCGCGTACAAATTCAATGTGCTAATTGATGGACTTTTCACGAAATAAGTTTGTATTGTATCACTGATTAGTAACTGAGAAATAAAAGGAGATACAGATATCATGATTGCAGCATACAAAAAACAATCAGTTAATCAATTGTTAAAATATGAGTTGCATTTTCAATTAATAATTCACTGTTTGTTAGATTTTTATACGGATTTTAAAATTCAGGTTTATTTTTACGCGAATTTTGGAATTTACGCGGATTTTGGATTTTCGTTCACGCGGCACGTATCCCCCGCGTAAAAAGCGACTCTAGTGCACTTCCAATTTTAATCAATTTAAACCATATACAGACTATGGGATTGTGATGTATAGCACATCAAACAAATCCTAGAAATTTTTCGATTCGATTGTTATGCAAATCGTTGAAATCCGTTTGCAGCGAAAATAGTTATTAACGTTAACTTTATTTCATAAAAACGTGACCTGTTTTCAGATTTGGCACCCTTAATGTAAGACGTAGTCCTACGTCAAAAACTTGGGTCGTGGAATAGATCGGTCGGTAGGTAGCTCTGAGTTGTCACACAAATCAGTTTTTTTTGTGATTCTTGCTAACAAAATAAAAGACATGTCGTGAACCATACTCACCCACAAACTGTTCCATTTCATTGCAAATATTTTGTTTCGATCGCCACTGTGGCAGCAACCACACGGTGGCAAATATTTGATTTCCCTTGAATAAATTTGCTGTTTTATCGCGTGTTGATTTTGCCGAGCAATATGCATACGATCCGCCCCGGTATGACGCGTTGGCGGTGCCTCCATTCTGTTACACGCGCTGCAATCTTATTCTACATGTGGATATTTACACTGGCGATACGCGTTGCTTGTCGGTAAGGAACAATAATTCCTGGGTGCTTTCCGACGATGAAACATGAATCATAAACAGGTCCATCCTCTCTTCGCGCAGTCGGAATCGGGGTGTGGTAAATTTCATACGCCCAATGGTTGTTGTTTATCGTTTGGTAATAGTTTTCATCACTCAGATTATAATGTATTTGAAACTTCGTTGCTGATTTGTGTTATTTTCCACACCTCCTGAACCGTAGAAGAATTTCGGTGTACAAGAACTCTATTTGCATATCGCATAATTATTTTCGCTTTTGAAGGTGATTAAGTCATATTTAATATCTAGAATGTATTCTTCCAGCTCCGCTAGCACAGCCGAAAGGCATTTTGACATATTGTGTGTAATGTCTCAATGATATTCCAAGAGATAAGTATGTTTTTTTGTTTATCCTCACTTTGAATTGTAATTTCCTCCAGGACTAATCGCTGTCGATCGATACTCTTCAACATTATTCCAAACATCAGATTGACTGCGACCGGCTGGTTACTCAGTGTTAGGATAAGCTAAATTAAATTGTTTCAGCTTAAGCCACCTGTTCTGGTTCAGTGTTTTTCAAATCTCCGTATCTCCGAGAGATGTAGACTAGCTCCCTTGTTATTCTATTTACTTCGGCCACAACAATGAAACGAATGTAATACGTTTTAAAGCAAAACTATTAGTCTTCAGGCAGCGGTCCTAGCAAGATATGCGCTATGTCCTCTCAATATCCAGGTGTATTTTATGAGCTCAGGTACATCGAGGCAAGTGAAACTTGAGGGTGAGTGGAACTTCACTTTACCTGAATCGAGCAGTCGAGCAGTGTGTAACCGTTGGTTCAAAAGCGCAATTTGAACTCCACCCAAATTCACAGAAAGGTATGAAAAATAAATTACATTTATTCCAAGCCGCCAGTTACTGGATGATTTTTAGATATACACAAATGGTTGGAGTCCTGGGTAAATAATACTCACCGCGACACACTATCCAGTTGGTCTACCGTCATCGAACGGGGTAGCCAACTTGGCAAAGAAAAAACTTATTTTTTTCCCGCACATTAGCTGAAAAAAAAGAAAAGCTCGGTGAATGAGCAGTGCCGGCAAACGACTTAGACCGCTTAAGGAAGTAAGAAGTGCGCGACGGAAAGTTAAATTTGGAATTAGTAAGAGATTGATTTTGTGAATAGAGGTGGTGGAGGAAAAGCGATAGAAGAGATATAAGGTTAGTTGGAAATTGAAAATGGGAATAAAGATAGTAACGTTTAGTTCCGTTTCACAGAAGATAGGATCGTAAAACAAAGGATAAGAAAACTAGGAAGAGGAGAGAAGAAAAATCTGGAAAAAGGTAATGTGGTATGGTCTTTCCGGAATATCTAGCCCAGATACTAATACGCTGGACAGGTCCCTCCAGCGGGCCTTTTTTTTACGTATAACGTAATTCACAGCTCGACATGCTTTACCAGCCATTTTAAGCGAAGACGACAATCCGTATACGCCATCGCGAATTGGCGTCAAAGAGACTGTGAAGGGCGAAAATTCTCCGAGGAAGTTGCACAGAGCAGCTGAAATATTCACAGTGCTAGATCACTGATCAAGTGAGAAAAAGAATTCACCCCCATGTACCGCAAGTATATCATGCATGAAAAACTGTGACGTCACATACAGTATAAATATGGAAACGATAGGTAGGAGAATTTAGGGACACATGAAAAGCAAATAGAGAATAGAAAGAATAAAGAAAGAAGAAACATTGTACATAAAACAAATAATCGTGCTCCTTTACGACCACTATCCCTTCGCTTTTATCGTCCTTCGGACTCTAAAGGAGTCTTCAGCCCTCGTCCTCAATCAGTCGAAAGAAGTTGGGTCAGCACTGCACAACCTTTGAGCGCATCCAGCGAGGGGGCTTAGCAGGTGACCTCAATAGATGCGTGAGGTCCCCTGGAGGTGCGAAAAACACGAAGGAACTTCTGTTTGTGAAAAGAGGGTTTTGAAGGTAGCCGGCTAGGGAATAAGCGACCCTGAGAACCCTATCCCCGAATCCTAAGAGTTACAAGTGAGATTGAGTTTTTACTACGTTTGGTATTAATAAAAGTAATAAATAAGTATTTACTTTTCGAAAATGGAAGTGATTTCGTATAAATAAAACAGCATTTATCAAGTATTTAATTCGTAATTATCATAGATGCTCAAGTGTACTCATGAGCATACTTTAAGTTTGAAAACACTTTAATTCGTTTTGGTATCACATTCGATTTATGTTCAATGCTACTATCTTGTGCCTAATATTAAACGAGTGAAAATGTACTTTGAAGCGCCTCCGATTCCTCCGCATTCCGATTCCACTAGTTTGTGGCATCGGTCCTGAAACTGCAAAAATCGGATTAACAAAACTTACAAAAACTACGCAGAGGGGGAGATGACGATGTTGTGAAATGGCAATTTTTCCAGTAAGACATGAACCTTTCTACACTCTGTCCAACTTCCATAAGGCCAAGTGATGATCTTGCTGCTTTGTGTCATTGTAAACAAACAATGCTTCAATTTATATTCTAGTGTGTAGGTATTGGTGACTACCATACACTGCATGATTTTCATATGTTTGTAGGCAAGCGCTGAGCGTAAACGAATGTTTTCGTATTTTCAACTGTCAAGTATCTTTTTAAGACCAGTTACATTTTCCGTCGTTTTAGTTGTTTTGATCAATTAAATCTGGCAAATGCTTTAGGGAAAAGTCCTCACTGAGAGAGAAGAAAGACAAATCGATGCATTTCACCATGAAAATGTTAGTATCAGAGAAATTTCTCGTCGGATTGGACGATCCCATCAAGAAGTGCTCAGTTATTAGGCGAATCCTCAAGAATTCGGTAAGAAGGAGAAAGCTCCACGTAAGTCGAAACTCTCTGACCGGGATAAGCGAGAAATAGCTAGACAGGTTCGAATACCTCAAAATCGCATGTGCAAATAAAGCAATATTTCAACTACTCAACTGCTTGGGTGACAATTCGTCGAATTTTGGTAAAAAATCCTCGTATAAAGAGGGCTTAAAAGGTTAGAAATCCTCATCTTACACCATCTCACCGCTAAAAATCGTCCTAATCGCAGACAGAACAGATTCCCCAAACGTCTGAGTTTTGCCAAAGCTCACATGATCCAATAGTGGGGCATGGTATGTTATAAAAAATAGTGTTTCTTAAAGAATACATTTTGATATATACCATAACGAAAAGTTCTTCAATGTATAGGTTATCTTCAGTGACCAAAAAAGTTCAATTTGAATGGTCCTGATGGTTTCAACGGGTACTGGCGGGATTTACGGAAGAAGGAACTGTATTTTTCAACCAGAAATTTTGGTGGAGGCTCGTGCATGGTTTGGGCGGGATTCTGCGCAAACGGAAAGCTCAAGATAGCTTTCATATCATTCAAGGATTACACACATGTTCTGCAATCCTCTCTTCTACCGTTTTTGCGTGGATATCGTCACAAAAAATCACATTCCAGCAAAACAATGCTGCTGTTCATACCAGCAAGTAAACTAGGCAATGCACCAATGGACCAGAAACTTAATTGTTTTGACCGGCTGGCTCGCTCTCCAGACTTGAATCCTGTTGAAAATCTTAGGGGGGATCCTGGTACACAGAATCTACACTGAGGGGAAACTGTACACCACTATTAAAGATCTCAAGGTCGCAATTTCGGAAAAATGGAATAATTTGAGAAATGCGTACAGCAGAATTTGGTAAATAATATTCCAAAAATTTTCAAGGTTATTAGTCTAAATGGCAAGGTTACTAATTATTGACATGTAAATCAGCCGATCGTTTTGAATTTTTCATTGATAATACTTATGAATTTTGAAGTGGTCTTATAGAAACTGGACAGCTGAAATTTTCATATTTTAGCACATTAAAAAAACAAACAACTCTTTTGAACGAAATTGATGTTGACTATACTATAAGCATTCAAAAATGTACGAATGTATCTCTTGTTGAAATTCTAACTGTTTGTGTTGCAACGGAAAAAAATCAGGGTGGTCTTATAGAAGTCGGACAGAGTGTACACAACTATGCTGGAACGAAATGTGGATATTGTAGAATATGCTAAACATAAACGTTTCCTGTCTTATGCTGGCGATCCCGGCTTTCCTCTTTATTACTTAGATTTTACTTAAAATCAGACTGGTATTCGTTTTTTCCCTAACAGCGGTCTTCCTCCAGCACATCCACAAACACAGCATCTATTTCTCCTTGCTTGGATTTGTTCTTCCTCTTTCTGCCGTGGTCTCTGCCTTCCGGCTGCTGGGAATCGACTACCTGATCAACCGGTTTTCCAATTCCGCTTTTACCGCTGCTGATCAATTTCTCGACAGACACTTCGACTGTAAATTTAAAATCGCAAATTATTTTTTTTTCAATAACAATAAACAAACTCAATTTACCTTTGTTCACCAGAACATATTCTTCAAGGACTTCGATGTTTTTGTCGTCAAAATCATCGTAATTGCGCTCTCTGTCCAACAAAACGAACAAATCACAAAACGGGCAAGCAAAGTGTCGTTTAGAAATCAAACCGAAGCAAGCTGACAGATGTTTGACAAAGTAAAAACTATGTTCGAAATTCGAACATGCGTTAAAATTAAATTTGTAAAGTAAAATTTTATTCATCCGTAGATTCAAGTAAATACTAGGAAAGTTTACTTTCATTGGAAATGAACAGAATCAGTAAATACTTTTCTGATGTAGAACTATGTCTTTCAGGAAGGGTGCCAATTCAGAAAACTGGTCACGTTTTTATGAAATAAAGTTAACGTTAATAACTATTTTCACAGCGAACGAATTCTGATGATTTGCATACCAATCAAATCGAAAATTCTCTAAGATTTGTTTGATATGCTATACATTACAATCCCCTAATCCATAAACGGTTTAAATTAATGAATACTGCAAGCATTCTCATTTCCCACACAGTTGTTATGCTGACCGCCAATAACGAGCATCTAATGCATTCGTTTCGGCCCGTTTTCAACTTATCTACTATAAATAAGCCATCCGCGATTTGAAAACACATCATCATTCATCGTGGGACATTCGACTGGTGAACATAGTTTGCCTTGGCGAGGGATCAAGTGAATTTCTCATGGCGCGAGGGCGGAGGAGTAACCGGAAAGTAGAATGAACTGAATAGTTTAAAGCTTCTATAATTCAACACGTTCGTTCGTTCGTTGAAAACACACCTCTTCTCGTTTGGTAGTCATCGGAGCAACATCGTTTCCGACGAGCGTTGAGTAGGAGTGGATTGTCTTTCTGAAGACAGGTGAAAAAGGAATATTTAGTTGAGATTCTTTCCACAAGGGCCCTTATCAGTGCTAGAGGCGAATGAACTGAAGAAGCCTCTTAAAAACAAAAATGGAAACGGATAAACCACAGTTGCGAGCGAGCTAGAAATCAGAAACAACGAGCGGATGTCATTCATGCCTAATATTGATTTCACACAAATATGCACACACAGCTCGATACAAGAATGGAATTAAATGCGAAAGCGTTCGTTGTACGGGCAATGAGAAAGGAGAGAGGAACAACTGCGATTTAAGCTTCGCCATTTCACACTTTCAAGATGAAAATTACGAATGAAAAATTACATTTATACAGTCATTCCATGCCAAACCGATATAGTCGTTCTCAGATTTACGTCAAAAGCGGTAGTTTTGTTCTTTATCGCAAATTATTAGACCCGTTTTTCTGTTAGGGTTAGGGTTAGGGTTAGGTTAGGGTTAAACTATAAAAAACAATTACAATCAATAATGGCAAAACCCAGACCTGAAATTTTAGCAAGCGTAGCGCGTAGCGCAAGAATGACTAGCTAATTAGCTTTAATTTGATGTATCGACTGTATAAATCGGTCCAGTAGCTCACAAGTTATGAATTTTCGAAAAATGTCATTCTAGGAAAAAAGGGGAAATTTTGGGGTCACCCTAAACTGAAAATGGTCACCCGAACAAAAAATAAAAAAAAACGGGTATAATGGTTAGCGATAAATAACGAAACTACCACTTTTTACGAAAATCTGAGAACCACTATATCGGTTTGGCATGGAATGGCTGTATATATCTAATATGTATTATGTTATGTATTTAATATGTTTTATATCTAATATCTAATAGTGTCGACGTCTGGCAGCGTTATCTTCTTAGGGAGGCATATTATTCTCTATAAGTTTACCAGGCCCAAAGCCAGTTTTAAATTGTTAAAATTTTATTTTAAACTAGCTGACCCGGCAAACTTTGTCCCGCCCAACATTTGTTTTTTTGTTATCAAAACCTTCAAACATTCACGTTTTCTTACTATGAGCAAGCTCATGGGTCCAATCGCAGAACTGTTCATTGATTGATCTTCTAATCGATCCCGTTGAATTTACCTTTTACTATAAAATTCGTAGTATTTTTAACAAAACTCATCATTATAATATCAGATTATTTTCAGACACAATTCTCGTTCAAGATTATTCAACCACTTGCAAATAACATGTTTCTCTGTTACATGAAATAAATGTTTTATACAGAAAATATGATAGAATGGAGACAGCCCTATATCGGACAATTCCTTCCTCGAGTTCTGCTCTTATCAACACATCCGGCGATCTTTTTTTTGTATAGATAGAAGAAGATATAGAAGTGCGTTTCATCACATCAAAATCCATTTCCAGTTTCGAACAAAGATCAATTTCGCTAGCGCAAACATCAAATGGACTAACAGCACCTGTCACTATGTAATTGTAGAACATATGGGAATTAAATTTTCCGAATTTTTCCCTTTTTCCTTCAGAGTTTTCCGAAAATTTTCAATTGTCGTGTTTGGTTGGAATATTTTTGGTTGAAATATGTGTAATATTTTTATAGGACCCCCTCTCCATTCCAGAGGAGGGAGGGGTGTCATACCATCATAGAAACCTTTCTCATACCCAAAAACACTCCCATCCCAAATTGTGCTTGATAAGTTCTCGAGTTATGCAGAAGTTTGTGTTTGGGTGCCCTCTGTAATGTGTCCCCCCTGTAATTTGTCCCCCCTAGAGTCCCCCTAGAGAGTGAAGTGATTAACCACGATAGAAACATTCATTGTACCCTAAAACCTCGATATGCGCTTGATTAGTTCTTGAATTATGCAGAAATGTATTCTGCACCCCCCCCCCACCAGGGCGAGGGGAGGAGTGTATAATCATCGTGTCCCCTAAAACATTCACAAATTTGGCTCCATTCATTTGTATGATAGCTCCCCCTTAGAAAAAGGAGTGGAGTGTCTAACCATCGTAAAAACATTTATTGCATCCAAAAACCTCCACATGCCAAATTTAGATTCATTTGCTTGACTCATTCTCGAGTTATGCAGAAATTTGTGTTTCATTTTTATGGCAGCCCCACCTAAAAGAGGGGGAGGAGTATCTAACCACCATGGAATCATTTATTGCACCTTAAAACCTCCACATTCAAAATTTGGTTCCATTTGCTTGATTAATTCTCGAGTAATGAGTTCCATTTGTATGGCAGCCCCCCTTAGAGAGGAGGTGGAGAGTCTAACCACCATAGAAACATTTATTGCATCCTAAAACCTCCATATGTCTAATTTGGTTTCATTTGCTTGAATAATTCTCGAGTAATGCAGAAATTTGTGTTTCATTTGTATGGCAGACCCCCCCCCCCCCCCTTAGATAGGGGGCTGGAGAGTCTAACCATCATAGAAACATTTATTGCACCCTAAAACCTCAATATGCCTAATTTGGTTTCATTTGCTTGATTAATTCTCGAGTAATGCAGGAATTTGTTTTTCATTTGTATGGCAACCCCCCCTAAGAGAGGAGGGAGGAGTATCTAACTACCGTGAAACATTTATTGCCCCCTAAAACCTCCACATGCCAAATTTGGTTTCATTTGCTGGATTAATTCTCGAGTAATGCAGGAATTTGTTTTTCATTTGTTTTTCATTTGGCATCCGTGGATTGAATAACATATTTCCTTAGCTCTACGTCGAAAATGCGGTCGTGTCCTAGAGACAACCAAGGCACCTAGGAGTATATCATAAGGTGAGGCCGTTTCGTCACTAAGTTGGTTAGGGGAGCGGTATATGATAACAGTACGGAAGAAAGCAGAAGGGGAGTTATTTGCTTGTAGCGTGAAAGAGACAGACTGATCACGAGCGAGCTTTGGCACTAGCGTATTGTGTTTTGTGTACAATCAAAACACAGTAGACTTCCAAGATGGCTGAAGAGTGGTTTTAGCAAGTTGGCCCACCTTAGGATATACTTCTAGGCGCCTTGGATACAACCCGAACATTTTTTTGGATTTCCTTCCCAAGATGATATTTCTCTTCCTAGTTTGGGTGTGAAAATTGTGCTATGGTTTTTTGTTAGTTAAATCAAGTTAAACATGGCTGCCAAGTCTAAATTATATTAAGTCATTCCCATCGCCATTTATATTTTGAGTGTTATTGTTTACCAAAACCCTGTTATTTCTTGGTAAGAGCACATATATTATCATATATAATCATTTACAAGCAGAAAACCAAAATATTTATATTATATTTTATAATTCAAAAGCCTGCATGCTACAATATATTTAAAGTAGGACGAGTATACTTCTCTTGGCTATGCGTGACACCCTTAACCAGCAAATGGGTTAAGTGCAAGAGGTCCATTTTTTTAAAAAAAGCTTCATAATGGTTCAGATTGTATTATATTTGCAGAAAGTTTTTATTCATCAAATATAATTTGTTATCATCCCCAAAGTGATATTCAATATAGCTACTACTATATTACGGAGATTCAGATATTTACGCGAACCTTTCCACGTTCTTTCAAGTAGTATGTATCCTTCAACTAAGAATTACTGCTGTAACTATGCTAATTGCAGGAAACCATAAATGTAAGCTCCCGATGTGAGAATAATTATTTTCTTTGGCTAATCTAACCTTTTCCTCAATATTATACACGCACTTGAGCAATTTGTTCAGTTTGCTACAAAATCAACGAGAATGGTGCGTGCGTGACTATGAGAACTCCACTCAATTATCCGAATGAAAATCAAACTTACCATCGTTTCTTCAACATTAAATAAGTCGTAGTTTATTTCTCGCCGCATAAAACAGAAGCCTGGAACCGATTAGCATACTTCACAGCCACTCGAAGCTACCATAAACCACAACCTCTGGCGTCAGGAAGTATATTATTCAAATCAGCACGACACGCAAACGCCTTCGCTTCGGTTGCATCGGAATATCCTGACAGCTATGGATTCCGTTGTTTATACGTCCATTACTATCGCGGCTGTCAGTGGCACCCACGCGTGTCGCAAACAGATCTCAACGTTGACCTGACTTCTAGTTTATGTGTGTGTGTGTGTGTGGGTGTGGGAAACGCCGGGGTGGTAATTATGTGGAATAATGTGCAATTTGACGCGCTCCGTTTTGAAAAGCTGCCAACCGTAATCGAGCAGAAAGCTTGACGGGATACAATTGCCTCACGAACCACACAAACCAACGACGGAGGAATTATGCCGGAACTGAGACAACAAAAATGCTCTCGAGACAAGTGTGCCATCTTCTCCCCCGCAATTTTCGCCGAAATGAATGTATTTATTCAAATTTAATCAGAAATGTATTGTCTCACAAGTAACAGGGCTCTACATTTTAAATGGCATTCCATGGAAAATTGGGAATGTGGAAGAGAACATTTAAATTGCGCACATCAACGTTTTCAAATCCTACATCCTACTTCTGTATTCATGGGAAAGCCTTCTCCCGGAGGACTACACGAACAATAGGATCCGGCAAGATTTTTTTTTTTTTGGAAATGGAGCAGACAAATCATCAAATGGAAATTGTACAACTTGTCACAGGGCTGAATAGCAGAAATAACAAACAGTGTGTCACTCGTGCACAGAAATTTATTAGCCCCCTCCTAGCAGATCAGGTAACTTTGGCAAGTTGTGTTTTGCGTGTAGCTGATTCTGTTTCTGAAAACGCAATTCTCATGTTTAGCTAGAGGCGAAAAATTTTTGTTTTGCAAAACATTTCAAGCGAACCACTGGATCGAAACACACCTACAGTTTTCCGCTGAAATCTGCGTCGTGTGCGATGATTTTGAATGTTACTTTGTCATCATTTTTCAGTAACATTAGGGAAACAATTCTAAGCACATTTATGTTCATTTATGTCCGTATGTCAAAAACAAACGTCCTTGTTATTTCACACACCTGAGTTCGCGACAGAAAGTTTTCCGATGAATATCATTTTAATCTCAATCACCATCCTGTTTATTTGTCATAACAATGAAAATTAAGCGAGCAGCATGAGTTCGTACCATATTCAACGATGAAACGGTTGTAATTAAAGAATAACATGTTGGAAATGTGTTCAATCTATTTAATGTACACCACAGATTTTCTCCCCTGTGCCGAACACGTGTTGGGCCGGGTCAGTGGAACGTGAATCCATCGGGTGAGGCTTGGAACCATCGTCGTTGTGGGATGACCCCGAAGGGATAATGGAAAGTATTACGCCATGCGGTCAGTAGACAACCAATATTAACCACAATCCAAGCCGATGGAATCACTTCACAGTAATCAAACGCATCGGGGGCTTCACGTTTACGTGTTTATTCGATGGGGTTAAGAAAGTGCAGCGTTTCAGTCGGGCAAGTCGGGATGTGTCTTTCATAAATATACTTTAGTGTGATTGGATTGCTTTCATTATTACGTATGGAATGGGAAATGTAGGAAATGAATTTTAATGGGACTCTTATATTGGCCGTAATGATGTGATTTAGACCGATGTTTGTGTATCGAGATATAGTTGAAGAAAGGAACTATTTACAATGTTAAACTTTTCGAATGAGCTGTGTTTCGGACTCGAACTTGAAAAATTGTTTCAAAATTTTGGCGTTGCTGTTCTCGTTTTTTTCTCTCATGACTCGATGTTTGTTGCTGGATATCTATGTAGAAAAATGAAAAGATTTGTGGAAAAGTGGCCTTTTATCTTTGATAAAAAATTCAAGGAATCAGGAAAAGGATTTATGTAAATGATTCTCTCCTGCATTGGGGAAGTGAGATTAAACGAATTCTACTGAAAGGTTCAAGGAAGGTTATGTGAGTGATTCTTGGTTTTTCTTTTATCTAGATTGTTGCTTCCTAGAGGACCTTCACCATCTCAACCTAATATTACCAGGACCTTAACTCAATTTTCGACTGAAAATGGATGAGAAAAGTATTTATAGAAACAAAAAACACACAATTATTCACAACGAAAGCATTTTTCATCACTTTGTATAACTTCTTCATATTCATGACAACCTGGCGATATCATTTTGATAGAACGATGTGTTTTTATTTGTTTTTGTTGATTTAGATACAATCCATCCGTTCACCTATTCCCGCACTTCCAACATTTTCGAAGACGAAACATGAAGTCGCTTCGCTTCGAATAGGACTACTACATGGACTGAAAATTTTCGGGATTTTTCAACAGATGGCGCCACATTTCATCTGTCACTAGAGCTTATGTGTGCAGTTTCGTGGCATTTCGTTTATTTGTTCACAAACTACCGTTGTTTTAATGTCCCTACCTGAACATTCGTATAGAAAAGGGAAAAAGAGGAATATCGTATTTTGATCAAACATTCTACGAACCAAAATGGTAAGTATACATGACAAGCAAACTGACGATCCAATATTGGCTCAACATCGACTCAACAAGAGCGGTTCGTCGTTTCGATAATGGCTGATTTGTTGACACACCATTGGTGAATCATCAATGAAATTTTTGTTTGGGATAATGATTACGATATTCTTATTTTTTTTAAAATTATGTTTTATTAATTTAAATACAGTGTTGAATTAGATTATGTTAACTACTCTACTTGCTTTAAAAAAAATAATAAATTATAAATAAATGATTTTTCTTACAATGATTTCAAAAATTTTATAAACTGCTTGTACAATCGAGAAGATGTTCACAACGACCCAATCCACTTTTTTGAAAGCATCGATTACTCGATGTTGTTCATGTTTTTCTCTTGCTCTACCGCAATTATTTTTGGTTATTTCCTGTTCATTACAATTAAAAAGACTCAGGATATATTCAATTTTCGGTTGTCCTTCGCTTAACTCATTTGTGCCTGGCTTTGGTTAACCTTCTCTTGGATGGTCTCTATAGAAATACAATAATATTAATGATAAGTGCTCAATTTAAAATATGTATGTTTACCTGAGATTTGTCAGGATAGTATAAGAGTTACAGTATACTATGTTCTCGTAGTGTACTGTGCCGTTTCTATCCTCACTTCATTTGTTCGCAACGACACATGTAAACTGATTGCTGCTTAGAATTTTCCAAGACCAAGCTGCAAATCAAGAAAAAATTATATAGAATCAAACCGTCCATACAGAGAGATACATTATTAATTACAGTGAAACACTATGCTTACCTCCTAGTTATGAATTACGTATGTGCAATGACAGTCTGCTCACCATTGTCCAAAGTTAGATGCTGAAAAATAAAGAGAAAAGGGCTTTATTATGTTAGTTTGTTTTAATTAGATTCGTTGTATTGACCATTTAATACACCGGATGAAACTTTTGTTACTAGCCGACGAAAATTAATTTTCGACTAAGGAGGTCGCTAATGCTATAAAATAAAATATACATTTTTTCGTTGGTATGTATTCTGTAGCGCATTCGAACCGTTTGCTGTTGGGAGAAAACTTGCTCACAGGCGGGACACATATAAATGTCATCCTTCGAGCAAGTTCAGTACTGCGGCTGGTCAGGAGGTTTTGTGTTCCTCTGGCGGTTTCAGCAGCGACATACCGATTTGTCGGTCATCGAGCGATTTCAGGAGTGATAGCGAAGATGAAACCATGCTTGCGGGGCTTTCCACGAAAGCACCAAAGGGCACCGTCAAGGTATCGATGGATCCGGGAACACCCGGACTCTAGCCGTTGTCTTCGATGCGTTTCTTGAGTTGGCTCTTCAGGTAGTCGGGTTGTATGAAGGTCAGGTCCCTCCTTTTCGATTTGTACGTGTTGATATATGATTTAGAAACAAATAATATACGTTGAATATGAATAATTATAGTTGTATAGCATTACAGCAACAGAAGCTTTTCAAAATACCCAACTGTCGTTTCAATTCGAATTCATTTCTGTTCAGATCGATATAGCATAAATTGAAGAAGGTAATGTCAATAAAGTGAATACTTATGGGAAAGAGCAATTGTCAGGAATGACATATCTTCTCATATCAAACATAGTAGCCTGATATTTAAGATAACCTAGGAGATGCTATCATGCTGGGTGTTCGGGTTCGATTCCCGTTCTGGTTGGGGGATTTTTCGTCAAAGAAAATTCTTCCGGCTTGCACTGTGGTCACGCGTATTCTAGAGCTTGCCACTCCAGAGTACATTCAAGGCGTGTTATTCGGCATAGAAATCTTAACCAAGTATTAATGAACGACGCTAGTTAATGAATACGTTGAGACGGCAAAAGTTCCACAGGGAACGTTAACGCCATTCAAGAAGAAGAAGAAGGAGATGCTACAGGCGGATTTAGTTTCAACCAATACCGAAGTTTGAATTTAATCTACAAGTCTCTGAATCAATTATCCAAAGAAAATATCTAACTCACCACCAGAGATACTTAATCACCCAAGCGCAGTTTCAAGGTAGTTTCCACGATGACCATCTGGTGTTCGCTCTTCGTTGAACTAGCACCTTCAACGCTAGCCTCATTATCACTAGATTCCACTTTCGAGACGAAATAAGATGGGAAGAAGTCTTCCAGCTTCTATAGGTTATATTTATAGTGATTTTTTCCCATATGCCGTCTTGTGTGGGTATTTAATGGATTACGAGTGTCAAAACATCCTCGCAATAGGTACACGCGAATTTCTGGTTGTCTTCAACATCCCCGTATAATTCGTTGTCCGATGTGCAATCCACATCCATTGGGATATTATATTTCCGCTAAGCAATGCCATCGTGGATATAATTGTATAATGCGTAGTAATGCGGATGATTTGAGAAAGAACAGGAAAATATTACTCATGTTGGAATTGATATAGAATCAAACGGTCGTCTCTTATCGGCGAAATGTAGGCACTGTTTCTTAATTAAATGCAGTAAAAACACAACGCTTACCTCCGGATTATGAATTACGGACGTGCAATGACGATGCTCACAA
This sequence comes from Toxorhynchites rutilus septentrionalis, assembly GCF_029784135.1. NCBI lineage: Eukaryota > Metazoa > Arthropoda > Insecta > Diptera > Culicidae > Toxorhynchites > Toxorhynchites rutilus. Next base: position 46,260,484 of record NC_073744.1, read on the forward strand.
TTATCCAAGGTTAGAAGCTAAGAAAAACAACGAAAAAAGGGCGTTATTATTTTGGTTTGTTTTTATCAAGTTCGGCGTATTGAACATTTAATACACCCGATCAAACTTTTCTTACCCTCCCTACAGGACCGAATTCTCGATCAAGGAGATATTTATAACAAAATTAAATTGGAGGAATCAAAATGCTTACCTCCGAATCGCTACGTTTCCACAAAACAAATGGCGATCACAAAGTGCGCACTTCACAGTTGCTAGGAATGAAAACATTGAAGGTTACTAATTGCATGAAGTAAAATGTTCGAATCTCTGGTAGGGATGTACATTGCATCTGACATCAGTTTTACCGGATTTTGGTAATATGTACAAAAAATTTGTACATTTTACCAATGTTTCAACTACTAAAGATTTGCTAGCTGCGTTTGCTAATGTTTTTCTCCAGTGTATCTGCGCGATGGGTGTCGCGTTTGCTGACCGTCAACCAAAAAAAGCGGCGCGTTGGTGATTCAACAGACGGTTTGGCGTTTTTGAAGCGTAATCGGGTGAACTTCTTTCGACGTTTTGTGACAATGGATGAAACGTGGATCCATTACCATACTCCTGAGCCCAATAGGCAGTCTGCTGAGTGGCACTGAGACATATTACGAAAACTTAGACGTTTCGTACTACAGAAAGGGAATCGAAATGTAGGAAACTCGCTACACCACGTGTATTGTCCTCGAAGGAAACCATGTTGAGGAATAATTACAGCTTTACAAATCTGCCTCGTTGCCCGCGTACCCAATCAATGTTTCATAACGATAGAACCAGTTGGAAAACTTTCACTCTATCACAACATTTATACAATTTCGCATGAATTACAACAAGTTTCATAATCCTAGGTCATAAGCTTATATCATTTTTGTAATGTATAGCATAGCAAGCAATTTCAGGGAATTTCTGATCCGTTTGGTACGCAAATCGTCAAAATACGTTCACAGCAAAAATAGCCATTAACGTTAACCTTATTTCATAAAAGTAGAAAGGTCTGAGCCTAGAGGCACGGACGGAAGCTTGACGTAGGTCTTTGCGGATAATCGCTTTTGAATTGAGTTTTTGTAACTGTTAAAAAAATCGTGAATTTAACTCATTCACGACTCCAAACGGTTACTCTGTAAAATCGTTTGTGATATGAACTGAACGGAACTTCAAACGGATTGTAAGAGAAATCAGATGAATATCTGATATAGATATTAACACGAAAAACTTGAAATTCTCCGATTTTGTATCACCTCGTCCGTCACGAAAAAAATGTAACATTTGTTTTCGTTATATTCATACTTCCTGTGCGCGCGCCTTATTTTCGAGAGACGAGTATCGATTTTCTCTTCCTCACAACCCTTCCATGTGCAAGCGTTGATGTCGGGCTTTAGCACGCGAGCTTGGAATTGGCTCTTTCTATTTTCTTTCGTAAAATATTGAGAGGTTCTCAGACTTCCTGTGCGCGCGCGACTAAATTTCGAGAGACGAGTATTGATTTTCTCCTCCTCACAACCCCTTCATGAGCAAGCGATGAGACCGGGCTTTAGTACACGAGCATGGGTTCGGCTCCTCCTCTTCTCTTTCGTAAAATATTGAGATGTGCTCAAAAATACCTCGTTGCACCTCAACATGAGTGATGCATATGTGTTGGTGCTCGCGAGACTGTCTCGTGTGCCTGCCTCAAAGTGACATTTGGTGCTGTCGGGGGAAGTTGTGCTTCTGGTGTTAAAATTTGAATCTTCGTAATATGGCACGTAGAACAATTAGTGATGAAGAACTGTTTCACATAAATATCGCTGCTAAAGTCATCCAATCAATTCCTTCATTTGTTGCACACAGCTCGCAATGATTGTGTGAGATATGAGGCTGAATAGGGCAAAGCACCATTGTCTCTTCTACGTGCTGTGCGAGATCTCGGAAGGCCTTTTTTTTTTTTTTTCTGTATTATAGTGACTTTCAACGCTTCTGGCTGGTTCGTCACTTTTACCTTCCATTTTTGGAAGAATGTCGGGAGTGAGAATTGAACTCGTGATCTTGAGCGTGAGAAGTATGGATGTTACCTCCACGCCAGATCGGCTCCACATCTCGGAAGGCCTAACCAAATGTCACTGTGAGGCAGGTACACGAGAAAGTCTCGCGAGCACTAATGCACGAGCATCTCTTCGTGTACACAACACATGTGCATCGTTCGCATCGAAACGCGATGAGGCATTTCCTGAACACATCACAAAATTTTACGTAAGGGATGAGAAAGAGCCAATCCCAAGCTCGCGTGCTAAAGCCCGGTCTCATTGCTTGCACATGGAAGGGCTGTGAGGAAGAGAAAATCGATACTCGTCCCTCGGAATTTCAGCGCGCACAGGAAGTCGCTCGCTCGGCTGCCTTCTACCTCGCTCATTTGTTGCAGACAGCTCCCAATGACTTTGTGAGATGCGAGACTGGATAACGCAAAGCACACTGTCTCTTTTGCGTGCTGTGCGAGATCTCGGAAAGTCTAGTTATATTCATCGGTTCCGTCCTACGCACAATCTGCTTCCCACATGTATTCAGTTCAGCTGCACATCATTCTTTCTCAAACAGTTGGTTTGGAATCAGTTCGTATGGCGAACGACTCTTCGTTCAATCTTTCTTCCGTACCGTTCGTACGGTTCGCCCATCTCTGCCATGGAATCTAACGCCCGTATTATATGTAAACATGTTCTTTGTTTTTGGGGAAACTATCTTCACTTGTTTTACTATCTTCACTTGTGTTATAATAAAAAAAAGCTTAATAAATTTCCTATCTAACGGTAAATAGTATAACATATATCGCAATGACTATTTTGCGTAATATTCATTTGAAATCTCTTAATTTTTCGTTACATTTGTTGGCGGTTTTGACCGAGTGTCGAGAAACGATTTTTCACGGAAGATGCCTCTCGTTAAATACTCAGTGCAGTGCGTGGACTGATATAAAGAAACAAATTGCGACATATGACCAATTAGTGTATTGTTCTCACAAAGGCAAGAAAGAATCGTTGCTTCTCGAAATGATTCTACAAAACCACGCAAGTCATTAAATCTTTTCAGGGTTCCCGGAACTGTTTACTAAAGAGTTATTTATTAAATTTCCACGTATTCGAAAGTAGTATCCGAAATGATAAACCAACAAATTTCAAAAGAAAACTTCTGAGTGGTAGTGTCTCGGGTACAACCCCTCGATTTTTTTATTCAAGAACCCTGAACTCAAAAATACTAGTTTTCACCTAGTGGACTGCTACTGTATGCACCATGAGTTCTTAAAATCGGATGAAACGTTGAATACAACTCGATACCGTCCACAAATGATAAATTTAAGCTTTGAATTGATGAAGAACAGGTCCGAAGACACGGTATGTTGATATAACAGCATGACAACAATGCTATAATATCCCAACAGGACGCTAAAAACGGAAGCTGGTGGCCAAAACCTTGCAAGGAAACTGAACGAAGTGACCCATCAAGTGATGTATTTTAATGGACGATGAAACATATGTAAGAATGGACTTTGAACAAATCCCGGGTCAAAAATATAAACCTTACTAAACGTAAGAGGTATTCTCCGCGTGTAAGGATCCGTTAAGTTATGGCCCGACTCAGACAGCTGCCACTGCAATTTTGATATCGTAGAATGGTATAAGCAGAATTATATATATATATATATATATATATATATATATATATATATATATATATATATATATATATAATTCTATATATATATATAAATATATATATATCGAAAAAAGTACAAGTTCACTAAATTGTCCAGAATTTCATCGCTTTGAAAAGTATTGGACAATTATTAAGCGTAAATTGAATAAGTGTAGCAAACCAATCGAAAACCATCTGTTTTTCCCTGCTATGGAAAAATGTGGCAGATACGGTTTACAATGTCACTGTGCAAGAAATAATGGGAGGTATTCAGCGAAACGCTTGAAAGCTCATCAGAAAAGCATAAGAATATAATTGTTTAAAAATGTTTACCGATTTTGTACATTACTCCCTCATGGAGAAATTGGAAAATTTGTGCGATCAAACTCTAAATGAAACAGACTTTATATACTCATACAAACAGATTATAAAATATATGCTGTTCACTCAACTTCATACCAATTGCGGCTTTTTTAACACTAGAACTACCGACATTTGTTATACACTTATTTATACCAAACGGGTTGTTTTGACCGGTGTGATGTTTAGCTGTCAAAGTTCAAAAATTCAAAAAAAAAAAATTACAGAGAATAAAATATATTTCATTCTAATATTGCAAGTACCTGATAAATACATCTATTTGCATAAAATATAGTATTTCAATTTGTATTTTTATTTAGACATAAAAGACAAAAAAGATAGAGAAACAGAGTGCAAAGTGCAAAGTGATTTTTGAAATGCTGTAGCTTCTTGAAAAATCAACCTATGAAGCTAGGATGCATATCATTTTGAAGCTCAAACTTCCTCGTTTTAGAATATGTTATGAACATATTTTTATCTGGGTGTATGTAGATGTAGTGCACATAAATATCAGGAAGTAATAAAAATTCGATTTCTTTCTGTCTTTACAAACTTTTTGTAGGCTAACCCATTTTTTTGCTAACCAACTCAATAACAAATCCAATCAATCTTTTTAAACAGCTTTCATTTGATTCCTATAACATTCATGTAGGACATTTACATGCAAAGATATTTTTGTTTGAATGAAAAGTTATACCATAATCTTTGATGATACATAATTCAATAAATAATTATCGCATCGCAAACGGAGAGGTGGTTTTGAAACCTCCAATGATAAAGTTAATTTGTTGCTTTGACGAAAAAAAATATTTGATTTTTTTTGCATCAATTTCATTTTAGAAAATCTTCTGTAATTTTGCAAATATTGCAATAAATTGCTGTTTATTTATATCCTTCCTGGAGTGCATTTAGCTTTTTGTGTAGATAGTTCCATCAGGAGAAATTATAGCTATGTTAACGGTCATTCTCATCCAAGATGACAAACCACAGTATCAACATTCTTCCTAGTCTACGTAAATTGATTCTTTTTACTATTGCTCTCTGAGGAAACAAACATATTTTCTTATGATTGGTCATCTAAAGGGTGTGTCACATCAAATTGCATCACGGAAAAAACGCTGTAGAAATTCGCCCAGTAGACCGATCCTTTTGAAAATTTTAGACAGTAAAATAAAAACTATTAAACAACTTTTGGCATTTTCTTTTTATTCATACTTCGAGCCCAAGCCCGTATGCTCGCACCTTCCTCTTTACCCCGTCCATAAGGTTCTGTACAAAGTCAGGTTGTAGTTTTTTTTGAACAGAAATCCATTTTCTCTTGAAGTCCGCCTCCGATATGACAACTTTTGGGTTCTTCCGGAGGGCCTGCTTCATAATCGCCCAATATTTCTCTATTGGGCGAAGTTCCGGCGCGTTGGGCGGGTTCATTTCCTTTGGCACGAAGGTGACCCCGTTGGCTTCGTACCACTCCAACACGTCCTTTGAATAGTGGCACGAAGCGAGATCCGGCCAGAAGATGGTCGGGCCCTCGTGCTGCTTCAATAGTGTTAGTAAGCGCATCTGTAGGCACTCCTTAAGGTAAACCTGCCCGTTTACCGTGCAGGTCATCACGAAGGGGGCGCTCCGCTTTCCGCAAGAGCAGATCGCTTGCCACACCATGTACTTTTTGGCAATCTTGGATAGTTTCTGCTTGCGAATCTCCTCCGGAACGCTGAATTTGTCCTCTGCGGAGAAGAACAACATGCCCGGCAGCTGACGAAAGTCCGCTTTGACGTAGGTTTCGTCGTCCATTACCAGGCAATGCGGCTTCGTCAGCATTTCGGTGTACAGCTTCCGGGTTCGCGTCTTCCCCACCATGTTTTGCCTTTCGTCGCGGTTAGGAGCCTTCTGAACCTTGTATGTACGCAGGCCCTCCCGCTGCTTGGTCCGCTGGACGAATGAACTTGACAAATTCAGCTTATTGGCGACATCCCGGACCGAACTTCTCGGATCACGTCTAAACTGCTTAACTACGCGCTTGTGATCTTTTTCACTGACGGAGCATCTATTTTTGCCGTTCTTCACCTTCCGGTCGATGGTTAGGTTCTCGAAGTATCGTTTTAGTACTCTGCTGACAGTGGATTGGACGATTCCCAGCATCTTACCGATGTCCCGATGTGACAACTCCGGATTCTCGAAATGAGTGCACAGGATTAATTCACGACGCTCTTTTTCGTTCGACGACATTTTTCCAAATTTACGAAAAATTGACAGTGAAGCATGGCCAACGTGATCTATACACTCTTATCTGATTATAAGCGAAAGCTGAAGATATAATTCCTAAAAATTAAATTTCTACAGCGTTTTTTCCGTGATGCAATTTGATGTGACACACCCTTTATATTTTAGATACTGGTCAAATTTCCGAATTTAATTTCATAAACATCTTGATCGATATCAGCAAAGTCTTCTCTTGAGTCTGTTACGTCCTCTAAAACATTTTTGCATTTTTGAGTTAGGTTTTATGACTAGATAAAAATATATATTTAGAATATTTTAATTTTTTTCCCCTCAATATAATACAAATATACACACTTTATCTATACTGAAAACTACTATAACTGTATTTTTTGAAATCAACCCAATTGTTCACAATATTGTGAATATTTCAACTGAACTAATTTCAACATTACCTATTTATACCGTATACAACAACTGTCAATGAGAAAATAAAATTGCATCACAATATATTACAAAATTTCCCAAATTTTGTGGCTTAGAAGCAGTAATTGTTACGGAAATTTTGATTGGCTGGCACCGTAGTGGCAGATTGGTATTGTTTCTAAGCAATTTTGGAATTAGAAATTTTAGAAGTCATAACCGGTCATTTTGACCGATCGGTCAAAATAGGTATACCTCATATGTATATCAGAAAAATTGGAAGTGAGAGATCAAAATAATTGAAAATATTGATCAATACATGAATTTAGGAAAAGTCATAACATCATTAAAAAATATAAAAATAAATTTCAATACTAAAGTTTGCAAACAAATCATATAACCGGTCGTTTTGACCGGTTGGTAGATCTAATGTGAGTTTGGAGCATAAATGAAGAAAATAATTGCAAAAATGAAACACCAAACATGTTGAAAGGTCTACTTATAGCCTTCCACGAGGAAGAGGATTTCAATCATCTGTACCGTGTTCACGTTTCATCCTGAGAAGATAGATTTTCATTTTCCTACCCATGTTCTCAAGTTCTTTCTCACGGATATTCTGATATTGACAGAGCACACTGTTTCCTCGAGTTGGGTTTTCTAGCGTCGCATTTGTACGCATCACGCAATGTAATCAAATCGCCGAATCGATTTCTGTGCCAAAATCAATTCGATTCCTCGGGTGTGTAAGATTTTCCTTTCCCAACTCATCCGTCTGCGATTCTACCTGCTACAGATTGACAGTTTCCGAACATCGGTATGCGTCGGCGAACATATGATACACCACTGTTGTTAATTGAATCAATCCGCTGATCAAATATTTGCCTCCTCCAGTTTCACCCCGCTCGAGTCCTCGTAGACGCATTCTAGCTACGGAATACTGACTTCTGCCGTCGTCCGTGCGAAATTTATTGCCACAAGTTTTTCAAGCACACCCAAAATAATGCTCTCACTTTATTTCTCGCTGAGCTGAGGTGTGTTTTTTTCTCTCTCAGTAATGTATGGATCTGTTTGCTGTGGAAGGAAATGAAAAAAGGAATGCAAATTACCATTTAAACGACTCAATCAATTACCGTCACGCGCGCTCGACTCAATTCGTTTAGGGGTTTTTCCTCCGTGTTACCCTTTAAGTTCGTGGGTTCATGCTTCTTTTATCGGTGAATATTTATTGAGGGGCGATACTGGGTATGAATATGAAATTTTCGTCCGATAGTGGCAAACGGATTCAAATAACGTTGTGAAGAATTTTAAATCTTTTTTGGTTGCACCATTCCAAGGCACCACCAATCTGAAGCCGACGGTAGAATTTGAAATCCGATAGCCAATGTCAGATTTATTTACGCTGCCACTGAGACCTATTTGCGTTGATTGAATAAGGTACCGAAAAAATGCGATGCCTGGCGTTCGTTTCAACATTGTTGCTGCCACCGAATAATGAAAAGTAAACTTTAAAATCAAATTATGAACATTCTCCAAGACGGCAGACAAACTCGAATATACTCTCCTCAGTCGGTTTCTGTGGTGAAATAGCAACAATCGGGCAATAGAGAAAACGGGAGTGTCTGCCATCCAGCCGTCAAGTCATGGTGTTATAGGAAAATAAGGAAAATCAAAGTTTGACTACCGTTCAAGCGGCCGTAGATTGAAACTTCATTATGCTTCCGGGACCACTGAAATGTCGGCATTATGTGGGTCTGGATTGTATTAATCGAGCGGAACGAAATATTTAAGAGTGGCAAGTGGGTTTATCTTTATTTCCTTGATTTTTGACTAACTTTAAAAATGTGGCGTACGTGAGGTTTGCGTGATGTTACAGCATTATTTATGAAAATTGTTGGAAAGTGTTCACACACGCGGAGAGAACCTGTGTACCGATTCAAAGTCTACTCTCACTGCACCGTGTCGCCAGCACGGCCCGCTTTTCACCGACTAAAGCCTGTCCACGTTAAATTTCGGACACTTTTCTTTCAGTGTAGTCTATGAAATATTTCACTAATTAATGAAATATTTCACTTACATGACAGCTGAACCCTCCTCTTTGTTTCGATGTCCAACATGTTTACAGTTTCTTCAGTTTGATAAAATGGCGTCGAATCAAGTGGAAGTACGCAAACGCATTTTGCGCGAACGGCAGTAAAATCCAACACTATCGGTACACGATCTCGCCAAAAAGCTAAAACTGCCGAAAAGTACCGTGTTTAGTGTGTGCAAATCATTTGACCATCGCTTAACTGTGGATCGGAAGGCTGAAAGCGGAACAAATCGAAAAGTATGCTCCCGACAGATGGACCGAAAGGTGGTTGCCATTATAGAGATAACCTTTCAGTTAGAAATGGTTGGCAAAGGTTGTGTTTCCGGATCAAGAAGCAGTCTAAATTCCCCAAAAAGTACTTGGTTTGACAGGCCATATGTAGTGGTGGCCGAAAATCCAAATCTTTCGTCTCTACCGGCACTATCAACATAGATGTCTACGAGAAGGAATGTCTCCAGAAGCGGTTGCTACCATTCATAAGAAGCCACGACTCTCCAGCGTTGTTTTGGCTAGAATTGGCCTCTTGTCACTATGCAAAATCCATCCTGGAATGGTATAATGCACATGGGGTCAAATATGTGCCAAAAACAGCAAATCCACCGAACTGTCCAGAACTTCGCCCAGTGGAAAAGTACTGGGCTCTGATTAAGCGAAAACTATTCGAAACTAAGAAGAAAGCGAATGGCATCTCTAGAGGAGATGGAAAAGCGCCGCCACCAGCATTTCTGAGGATACTGTACAGAACCTAATGGTAGATGTTCCCAAGAAAGTTCGTGAATTTTACAGACAACGTAATTAACATCGAAGTAAGCTTATATAAGTCTGTTTTACTTAAATAAACAATCGGTTTTGTTGTATAACGTGGATTTCTTTTTTACTGGCATCATCTTGGTGTCCGAAATTTAACGTGGACAGGCTTTAGGTGCTTCTTGATATTTTTTTGAATTCATAGATTGCCATATATTGATAAGAATAGTCCTCACCTTTTTCCAATCATAAAACATGCTCCAGCATTTCCTGCCGTGTCTAACGTTCTGGTATCTGATGAAACTATACTGCCAACTACAGAGTGTTCAATAAGTTCTAATACACTTCAAAAATGTGTTAAAAAATGAAAATACTAGATATTGTTTTCTCCGTCAACTTTTATTGAGGTAATGTTTGTTGAGAACCTTTACGACATATTATCTGGGAGCACAGAATGGAAGTACGGACCGTTCCAGCCAGTACACGATACTCTAGCTCAGTGGTTTTCAACCTTTTTTGCTTCATTCCCCTCTTTACGAAAATTAATCCCAGTGCTCTCCCCCTATCGGTATTTAGTAAGAAAGCCTGTAGCATATCAGTAAAATAATGAAAGAATACAAACGGTTTTCAAGTTATATTCGCAACAAATTTGAATTATACTTGTATTTGCTTACAAAAAAGGTATATAAAGTCTGTCAAGTCAGTTTGGCATCTGCACCTGATTGGTTTCCGCCAAAATCGTAATTCTTGAGAACGTTGTCAAAAAACACACCTCATTCGATATGCACTCAGTTACGGTTTTTCGTTTCCGTCAGCAGCAGTTTAGGAAATCCAGATTCACGACGAGCTTGTTCTGAAATTGATTTAAAACTTTCGTCACTGCCAGTCGGAAGGGAATTTCAGTCGGAATTTCAAACCATGTCCAAATCTTGTTTTTTGATATAAGGAAAATATGTTTCAAGTTTAACTTGTTGTAAGAGTCTTGATAAATGCTGTACAATCTCTTTTTTATGGTCTTTTTCGTCGTCAGTTCCGTCATCATTCACTGACGAAAGGCTTTCAAACATTGTGAAGTTGTTCAATTTAGCATTACATTTCAAATTTGGAAATGTTTGCCGAGGATCGCAAATTTTAGCGTATCCAATCAAGTTTTTATGGAAAGTTTTGCTAATTATTGTCATCTTCAAAGCGAAGTAAATGTGCAATATTCCCTTCAACAATTCCCCCCTTGTAATGATCAAATTCCCCACTAGGGGGGAATTTCCCACCAGTTGAAAATTACTGCTCTAGCTAGACCACAACAACCAACTAAAGCCTCATCAATCTTCATACGAACCTAGAAGAGAACGATAGAAGTCACCCGGGCTGTGAGGTGCGTGAAAGACACAACGTCCTATCCCTCGCAGTTGACAGTATAGCAGTGATGTTGATATTATATACTGGCAACACTAGTTAGCCATACATTGGGCATCATTTCCTCTCACAACAGACAACTGTCGAGCCGGTAAGTCATACTCAATATTTATTCCCTGTGTCGGGTGATTTCACTGTAGGTTTATACCGACTACATTGAGGAACATGTACAGTAAATATATGAATGCTTCACATTGGCGATCCTGCCGGATATTTAAATATGCAGTGAAATCACCCGACATAGAGAAAAGAAATTCTAAAAATATGGCGTGTTGGGACAACCGTCTGTGAAAATAAATGGCGCGTCGGGACAACCGTCAGAGGTACTGCGTGTTGGAATTACCGCTTGAAAAATAGGCGTGTTGGGACAACCGCTTGGAAAAATGGCGCGTCGGGACAACCGCCTGAAAACTGCGTGTTGGGAAACCGCTTGGAAGTGGCGTGTCGGGACAACCGCCTGAAAACCGCGTGTTGGGAAACCGCTTGGAAGAGACGTGTCGGGACAACCGTCTGTGAAAATAAATGGCGCGTCGGGACAACCGTCAGAGGTACTGCGTGTTGGAATTACCGCTTGAAAAATAGGCGTGTTGGGACAACCGCTTGGAAAAATGGCGCGTCGGGACAACCGCCTGAAAACTGCGTGTTGGGAAACCGCTTGGAAGTGGCGTGTCGGGACAACCGCCTGAAAACCGCGTGTTGGGAAACCGCTTGGAAGAGACGTGTCGGGACAACCGTCTAAGAAAGCTGCGTGTTGGGACAACCGCTTCAGCAAAAGAATGGTGGCGGAGCAGATAGTTGGAATGTATGTATCTTCTCCCGTTAATAACGTGGATATTTGTTCCGGTGTGCAGCGTATGGAGAAACTACGGATATTTTCGTTGCCATTTCCTGGTAGGTTTTTCTGTATGCGAGTATTTATAATTTGACTCTGTGGAAATTTAGATGATACAGGAACAAGAAAAGAATAAAAAAACACAAGCAATGAACAATTTTGACAGTTTCGTGTTATTGAGTGCGTACAGTACTTGCTTATATCTATTGAGTGCGTGCAGTACTTACTTAGATCTAGCCCATGATTATATATACAAGTGAAGCAACATTATTATTTCAATAGGAAGAGGATTACGGTTTGTCGAGCGGGGGTTGTTTGTTTTGTTATTGCTAGGGTATGCCATTTTCGCATTTTTACATGCGAGAGCGAGATACGAGAGATGAACTGTGTGAGAATGAAATTCTACAAAATCCTTCCTTCTCTTTCACTAAATTCGAGAATGCCACATGATTGCTTCATCTGGTATATATAGGCACTAGCCAAAGTATACAAAACAAGGCAGTCCATTCCCGCAAGTAGACATCCAATTTGGATGTAAACATATTACGTCAGCATTATCGAACTGCATTTATGGATATCACCCAGAGAATTTGCCGCCATTTTTCGTTCCTTTAAAAAATCATGCTAGTAACAAAACACCTTTCTGAATTTTAAACCGTTTTACAAGTATTACGCAAATGGTAAGAATAGATAGAGTTTGCAGATCAGTATAGACCGTTGGGATTGTAATCAGATAAAATGCACGCAGCAGTACATTTTTTTAATCCGTTTACACTATTTCAAGAATTCTATAGCGTTGATTGAAGAAATTAAAATAAATTGAAATGACAAATCATGACACAAAAAAGTAAAATAACATAAAAAGAATAAGGGAGAAGGAAGATGTGAGGTGCGTGAAAGACACAACGTCCTATCCCTCGCAGTTGACAGTATAGCAGTGATGTTGATATTATATACTGGCAACACTAGTTAGCCATACATTGGGCATCATTTCCTCTCACAACAGACAACTGTCGAGCCGGTAAGTCATACTCAATATTTATTCCCTGTGTCGGGTGATTTCACTGTAGGTTTATACCGACTACATTGAGGAACATGTACAGTAAATATATGAATGCTTCACACGGGCCTCAAAGAATATCATCACAGGCCAGGTCGCTATTCGCCGCCACAGAGGGCGTAAGCCAATGGAACTACTCAACATCGAATTCAAATTTCGCGACGCCAAAGTCGGGTCAACGGAAAATATTACAAACACGTGACATTCCAAACACCAAATTACATAAGCCTGACTTCGTTATATATGCTGAAAAGTTCCGAGATTTTTAATGAAAACAATCGTTGTTTTTTTTTGGATAAAGCTATACATAGTTTCCTTCGAGGGCAATACACTTGGTATAGGTAGTTTCCAACATTTCGATTCCATTCTTGTAGTACGAAATGGCTTAGTCTTCGAATTATGCCTCTGTTCCACTTTACAGACTTCCTAGTGGACTCAGGAGTGTGGTAATGGATCCTCGTTTCATCCATTGTTACAAAACGTCGAAAGAAGTCCACTTGAATACGTTTGAACAATGCCAAACCGGCTACTGAATCTTCAACGCGCCACTGTTTTTGATCGATGGTCAGCAAAGGCGGCACCCATCGCGCGGATAGCTTTTTCATGTCCAAAATGTCGTGCAAAATGTGTCCCACTCGTTCTTCTGAAATGTCTATGATGTTATTGATGTTCAATTGTGAAAACAATATACGGTGATAAAAAAAACCTAGTACTCTTTTTTTATTTACAAAAAAAAACTTTAATTTGCAATATCTAAAGTACATGTTTTTAAATTTTTTAAACATTTTTTTCATATAAAATAGAAGTCATGTAGATAATTTAAAAAATTTGTCCAAGATGGTAACACTATTTATTGACGAACTCTGTGGAGCATCGATTTTTTATGAATTTTCGAAACTTCGAATTCTTGTGTGTTAACAATCATTTTTAGCCACAAATTATGAATCCTGATGTGATTTAAAATAAAAAAAAGCTCTTTATTAATCTCCTTCTACATGCAACCATTTTCGAGATATTTAAAAAAATATTTCTAATTTACTGTCTTTTTGATAGTAATAGGCTCTATTAATATGTTTGTCGTGTCATACTGTCAAGTTCATGAAATTTCATTAATTTGCTTATAATTTTCAACAACTTTTCCAATTCAAAACTAAAAATTGTTTTTCTCAGTGTTTATTTTTGTCACGTTTGGACATCAATACTCTATAACTCTTTTTAAGACACTATTTCGGTGGGACTCATAGTTTTTGAGATATAAATTATCAAATATTTTTCTTACTAAATTCGGTACACCCCACAGTGGTCCATGAGAAAATTCAGGCGGCCAAAACCCAAAAAATGATGTTGCATAAAAACAAAAAAATCCTACAGTCCCTTATTCTAGGATGTTCAGAGCATCTAGGATCACGTGTTTCACCCAATTGCTCTCTCATGCTCTGGTAACGCGATGAGACACCTATTGCCAATATTTCGCGCGTGTTTTTCTAACATGTGTTGGCTCATTGTGTTTCTTGAAGCGTTTTTAACGGAGAATTTGCATTTGTTGTCAGTTTCAACATTCGGTTCGTTGTAGTATGTGTTAACTTCACACGAAGTAAGCACTATTTTGGAAGTTTAATTTTGCTTCGGATGGACTTATAAAACTTGACCCGCATTTCCCCGCAACACTTTTTTAATGAAAGTGTTCCGCAAAGTGTCCTTTAATAACTCAGCACTTGAGTTTTTCACCCTAAATCCCCTTTTTTGAAGTTTTTCTCAATATTAACCCGAAATCAACCATTCCATGCCAAACCGATATAGTGGTTCTCAGATTTTCGTGAGAAGTGGTAGTTTTGTTCTATATCGCAAAACATTAGACCCGTATTTTTTTATTTTTTCAATAGGGTGACCATTTCCATTTTAAGGTTGGAGGAAAAATAATTTTTTCCTCTTTTTTCCAAAAGTATCTTTTCAAAAATTCATAACTTTTGAACTACTGGCCAATCACCAGCAGGTGTAGTATCTTTTTTGAAAAAATAGTACATCTGCAGAATATTCGAAATCTGTTCTCGTTATTATTGATTGTATTGGTTTTTTTCTCAGAGGGTTGGGACCAACGGCGCTATATTTTTTTATATTTTTTCTGAAAAGCTGATGATTTTACACATAATATATGTCGAAACCAAAGAGGTATTTTTTCCGTTTTTGTGTTACGATTTTTCAAAGTTAACCGATGGTTCGAAAAATAAATTTTTTCCTCTATTTTTTTGGGTTTTTTGGTGAAACCGAGTTGAAAAATGAACTTTGCGTATCCTGAACAATACATTTTGATATCAAACACGATAAAAACTGAAAATTTTGAACATTGTCTCCTTGCTCTTCCTCTCCCTTTTGGTTTTTTAGTGAAACCGAGTTGAGAAATGAACTTTGCGTATCCGAAAACATACATTTTGATACCAAAAACGACAAAAACTGAAAATTTTGAACTTTGTCCCCTTTGCCCTTTCCTCCCATTTTGGTATTTTGCTGGAACAGAGTTGAAAAATGCACTCAGCTTATTCGAAAACCCCAATCTGCCAATAATTGGGTTTTTAGCTAAAAAATCTGAGTTTTGTCCGCCTAAATTTTCTCAGGGACCATAGTGCGCCCTTTTTAAAAGTTACACTTGAGCAAACAAATCCCAAATGCTGTGGAAAACTCACATTTCCTCCAACCCAAATGGAATACAAACTTCCATTCGAATCAAAAATACTCATGTTTTGTCATTTGTCCCTACGTCAAAATAAAGAAAATGATCCTAGGAGAAGGAAGAAATAGTACGAGAAGTGGGAAAAATGTAACAATAAAAATGAATAAATGAGAGCATATGCGGCTAGTGACATGCTTACTTTCAGGTCAATGAACAAGCAATTTTTTTTGCTTCTGAGACTTTAATACAACCCCAAAAGTATACTTTTTTTTCGTGATATTTAATATCACTCAAGTCTCCATCTATCCAGTGTTCGCCTTGTAGTTCATGATCAAAATCATCGTGCAATAATCTGTGATTAATTAGTTTGTATGATATTGCATCGCTTGTGGGATACGACTGGAAGCCTGACTGTGCACTGGACCATTGATTTCCAGAGCATTCGCTGAAAATGACAACAATATATCCCCGTCATTCAATTTACAATGTGTGATTTGATGCCACTTGTGGGGCTATATCGTATCAATGTAGAGTCATGCCTAGTGAGCCAATATTCATTCCGTTTCAGCCTCAGATGGAGCCTCAAATGTCGAGGTCGAAACATATTA
Source organism: Toxorhynchites rutilus septentrionalis (assembly GCF_029784135.1). Taxonomy (NCBI): domain Eukaryota; kingdom Metazoa; phylum Arthropoda; class Insecta; order Diptera; family Culicidae; genus Toxorhynchites; species Toxorhynchites rutilus. The sequence continues at coordinate 46,276,591 of NC_073744.1, forward strand.
TGCTCTATTCTTCATTATGACGAGATTAAATGCTGACTGCTATGAAACCGAACGGCTCTCTCTTCCATTGGTTGCTTGCTGATTCCCATAGGCATTCGATGACCGATGCGGTCAATCGAATCTTCTTGTCGCTTCCGTTGGATGTTTGCTACTAGGAAAATAATCGTTCGAAAATGAGAATCGAGCAGTTCCGATAATCATATCTCCGGTATAGCCTATACTAATTAAAAACTGGGTAGCGATAGCAGCAAACAGTTGGGAGAATATAAAATATACAGAAATGTGGTTTGCAACAGTGCACGATGTGCACCATGCGGACCAGTTCCAATAACGTATCATTCGTTCTCTGGTCGGATGGTTGATGGTGATTGTGACAAAATAATACCATTGGAGATTATTTGATGTTGCAATGATTGGTTTTGGTTCTCCCGGGAATGGTAGCTCGGACGAAGACAGAATCGAATTTTCGAGGAATAAAGGATTTCGGGAATCAGTTCGTCAACAAAGAAATAGCCGATAACTAGGAGTAAAAAATATTGTTATATTGTGTTGTACGACTGTGAAATAATTTGAGGGTTTGGGAATCTACTGTAGAACAATATAAAGGGTGTGTCACATCAAATTGCATCACGGAAAAAACGCTGTAGAAATTTAATTTTTAGGAGTTATATCTTCAGCTTTCGCTTATAATCAGATAAGAGTGTATAGATCACATTGGCCATGCTTCACTGTCAATTTTTCGTAAATTTGGAAAAATGTCGTCGAACGAAAAAGAGCGTCGTGAATTAATCCTGTGCACTTATTTCAAGAATCCGGAGTTGTCAAATCGGGACATCGGTAAGATGCTGGGAATCGTCCAATCCACGGTCAGCAGAGTACTAAAACGATACTTCGAGAATCTAACCATTGAACGGAAGGTGAAGAACGGCAAAAATGGATGCTCCGTCAGTGAAAAAGATCACAAGCGCGTAGTTAAGCAGTTTAGACGTGATCCGAGAAGTTCGGTCCGGGATGTCGCCAATAAGCTGAACTTGTCAAGTTCATTCGTCCAGCGGACCAAGCAGCGGGAGGGCCTGCGTACATACAAGGTTCAGAAGGCTCCTAACCGCGACGAAAGGCAAAACATGGTGGGGAAGACGCGAGCCCGGAAGCTGTACACCGAAATGCTGACGAAGCCGCATTGCCTGGTAATGGACGACGAAACCTACGTAAAAGCGGACTTTCGTCAGCTGCCGGGCATGTTGTTCTTCTCCGCAGAGGACAAATTCAGCGTTCCGGAGGAGATTCGCAAGCAGAAACTATCCAAGTTTGCCAAAAAGTACATGGTGTGGCAGGCAATCTGCTCTTGCGGAAAGCGGAGCGCCCCCTTCGTGATGACCGGCACGGTAAACGGGCAGGTTTACCTTAAGGAGTGCCTACAGAAGTGCTTACTACCACTTGAAGCAGCACGAGGGCCCGACCATCTTCTGGCCGGATCTCGCTTCGTGCCACTATTCAAAGGACGTGTTGGAGTGGTACGAAGCCAACGGGGTCACCTTCGTGCCAAAGGAAATGAACCCGCCCAACGCGCCGGAGCTTCGCCCAATAGAGAAATATTGGGCGATTATGAAGCAGGCCCTCCGGTAGAACCCAAAAGTTGTCAAATCGGAGGCGGACTTCAAGAGAAAATGGATTTCTGTTTAAAAAAAAACTACAAACTGACGTTGTACAGAACCTTATGGACGGGGTAAAGAGGAAGGTGCGAGCATACGGGCTTGGGCTCGAAGTATGAATAAAAAGAAAATGCCAAAAGTTGTTTAATAGTTTTTATTTTACTGTCTAAAATTTTCAAAAGGATCGGTCTACAGGGCGAATTTCTACAGCGTTTTTTTCCGTGATGCAATTTGATGTGACACACCCTTTATCAATGACTCATTCTAATAGGCTTCTCTTTTGTGCGGTTTTGGATATTAATCCGATTACGAGAAATGGAGATTACTCAAGACTGTATGAATATGATTACTATTCGCAAAGTAAGTCCAGTTCTATGGAGGGGTCATACTCAGAAATTCCAGCCTTAGGAAAAATGCATTACAAAATAGAATCTTGCAGTTAACAGCTTTGATGGATTATCATTTTGGAGCAGAAACAAAAATGGTCCGTTGGTCCGAATCATGTCATTTTCAAATATCGTCTGCAAAGCAAAGTAGAGTGCAATTTTTTACTTAAAAAATACGCTAAATTGATGAAAAAAGTTTTTTGAAATCCCTATGCTAGTTATACATTTACCTTTTTCTCCCCAGCCAATGAAAATTTTATCATATTTTTCACAACATTAAAATACTGCTTACAGTGTTTAGAAAAAAAACCTTCACCATATTTGAAGTCGGATCAAAATGGTCCATACTCTTCTGGTTTCACCAAACACATCACATTTTCTTTCTGCCCGAGCGATTTGGTCTTGCTGTCGATAAAAGTGGTATCCCCTCAGTCTTTTGAAAATTATAATCCAAGGGGTTAATGAAGACAAGGGTATGATATCTGCTATCTGCTACTTGTCTATTTATTTCTTAGCTTTCAGTACATTATCTGTATTATTATTGTTTAATCACAATGAAACCGTTTGACTTAAGTTTGTCAAAGCGTCCAAGAGTAATTGATTTTCATGCGGAATAAACACATTTCTAAAATTGAAAATATGAATGAAAATTATTTTTTCCGTATCAAATTAGCATTCTATTTAAATGAAAAACACTTTTTTGCAGGTGGTGGCAAAATCTCATACGAAAATTGTTTTTGAAACAACTTCATATTATAATGAAAATATTCTGTAACAATGTTGGTAATGTATCTACAAATGGTTAAATAAAAATCAGAAATACGTGTTTCAAGCAACTCAATAACATGATGTGAATTTTTTCATTCAAATTTCAACATTTGAAAACTGGCTTCGTGTCTTCTAATCTGATCGAGATTACACTAACGAGTTTGGGACCCAAATTATGGCCCCTAATTGAAAGTCGCCGCCAGACGTCGACACCGTACCACTGTCATCGCGAATACAGAAATGAATAAATGAAGGAATAATTTCGCTCTCTCTCTGTGTTTGTGCGTCCAATAACTGGAATAGAACAAAAAGAGAAAGCAATATAAAAAAGTGGATTGGTCTGGGCCTAGGGGCACGGACGGGATCTTGACATAGGACTGTGATTGTGAGTAGTAATTGCATTTGAATTGAGTTTTTTCATTGTTCAAAAAATGTATTTTTTTCTCTTTTGATACATGAAATAGAAGCCCAAAAAACTGTTTCCTCCAGAAACTTGTGTCCTTTAAACGGGTAAGATGCGATAACGTGGTAGAATCCGGAACCACATTTTGTTCAAAAATGAACACAAAAATACCATTAAATCCATTACTACCCTTTTCTTCTGTTTATTCAATAATGCAGAAGAAGACAAGGAGTCATCATTTATCATGTTTAAACACAAGTCTAAATAGTTAAGATCTACATGAATATAAACCTAAGTCAAATAAAACTATGACTACAGAAATGTATCATGGATGAAAATAGCATTTTCTCTTTTGTTGTCACGTTGTCCGGAACATTGTTTGCAGGGGGTTGTAATAACTTCATAGCCTGGGATGTCATGACATCCATCAAGCTATCATAATCTGATATCCCCTTTCGAACTTCTAAATCAGCAGCCAGTTAAATTCATTTATTGCATTTTTTACATAACCAAACAATATGCTCGATATTATGACATTCTGAACCACAATTACATAAATTGTTAATAGCAGGACCTACACAATAAACATGTGAGTAGTGCCCGAATTAATTGAGAATAGAATAGGGGAATGGAGTGAAACCATCTTCTAAGATTATTTCACCATTGATTCTGCCTACTGATAAATGCCTGTTTGTCTGAAAATGGAGAATAACTCATGATACGCATGTGAGTCGAAATTGTGAGCTAACGCCAAATTGTATGCAATCAGATTGCTCGTTGCGTCGGGGAAGAAAGCGAGTGGTTAGTGTAATCGAAAAAATCATATCCATTTTAATCATCAAATTGTTTCACTTTTTTACTATATTTTCTGTTCGTGTTTCAAGCAAAAAATTGCTGGACAAATTTCCTGTCTAATGGTACATAACACATAATATGTCGCAATAGCGATTTTAAGTAATATGCGTTTGAAAACTCTCAATGAATCGTTACATTTTTCGTAGAGTGATCCCCCTATATAGAAGTTAAAGACATAGTACTATTTAAAAAGAGTCCAATATTCTTCCCTTCACTTCCCATCATGCGTTGGATGGGATTATGGATGTGACTGTCCATTTCAACCCCACCAGTGCAATTATTTAATAATTTAAATTTACCAACTCCCAATGAATTTACTTTTCCGTACATACATAATATCGCTTCTCTCTCAACTCACAAACCGAAATATAACCATCAGCGAATTCAATTTTGCAATTAAACCACTCAAAATGCTCAATATCGAAGCCGCAAAAATTACATCCACACGCGGAATCCTGTTTGATTTTCGGTTTTTCAATAATTTGTTTCGGATAACTTCAATAATTTGTTAAATGACCAATTGAAAATGTTGGAAACATCCGGCATAAGGTTCCGAAAATCAATGAAAACTAAATTTTCGAAGAAAACTTCACTTTTGAAGACTGCATCTGCGAGTTTCGATGAAGTATTGTTATTTTAATTTTAAAAGTAAATTTTAAGTAATGTGAATTAATTGTGCTGATTATTTTTCTCAAGAACCATAGTCATGAATAGAACAACAGTGATGAATGAGAAATTATAAATTTCTAAAATTAAATATTGGGCCCTTTATGTAATTCAAGTTGAACAGAATGTTACTTGTTAGCTTTATTTTACTGTTATAGATACAGTCGGGTGAAAGCGGTCGGCATAATTTTTCGAGCTGTTTGGTTTGCTTGTGGCATTTCTGATGCTTTACTTTAAGAAACATTTTGGAAACGAAAAAAAGTTTCTAGAAAGAACTCGATTCGATAAGATGCTATCGCTTTACAAAATGATAGTGATAGTTATAGGGATCGAATTGATCGTTCGATTCAATTACATAATAGAGGCCGATACTTCCGATAGATAATTCTTATACTTTTAGTTAATTGGTTGATTGGTCTGACAGATCGAGAATCAATAATTTTCATTTAATTAGAAAAAGTGATTCGCCTCTAATTGGACATCTAGCTAATTGGACAGACCTACAATGCGACACGATATTGGATATTTTGATATGATTCTCTAATTGGACGTTATTTTGCATGTCTTTTTATCACATTGTGTTGTGTTTGTTGATAAGTCCAATTACAAGTCACAATCGCCTCTCTTGCGACACTGAGCGGGGCCTCGGTATGAGCCATTAGAGGTAAATCTTTTTTTGCTTTCAATAAAAATAAATAATGCCTAAAATAGCATCAGCAAAAAAAAAACAATGGCAAAACTACAGAGACACGCACAGACTGTGACACAAATTGTATTTCGCAGTGCATTTATTGTGTACCGTTATGGAATCATTTCATTAAATACATTTAAATACATTAATTGAAAATTATTATTAGAAATGCCACAACTGATATTTAACTCCACTGACAATAATCCCATAAAATTCAACCGTACTATACGTCTGGCATTTAGTCGATATCTTGGTAGTAGACTCCGTGCTAGAAAAAAACGCTTCAGCTGGACTTCCAATTTCCATCTAATTTCGTCAAAATTTTGTGAAGTGAATGGGATGGTGTAAATATAAATTGTATCAACTTGTTTTGTAATGACCAAACTTACAAAGATCTTTTCAAACTGTTGCTTGTTAGGTAGTTTTTGATGAGATTGATCGTTAGAATGGGGAGCAAATTTTTTGAGAAAATGCCAAAAATGTGGATGAGTTTGAGTATATTTAAAAAAGCTTTAGCTAAAAAGGGGTGCTTGAAATCATTTATTAAATCCATCGAAAAATGGATGCACATTCAGCGATAGTATCTAGATTTTTTCAATTTGTATCCCCAATATATTCCCGAAACACGAAATCGTTTGTTAAAAGGTGATTCCTATAGGAGCGCTATCCTCCGCAGTCGAATGGTCAAAATCAATGTTCACTGCAAAAACAATTTTACAAAAGAATTTCTAACATTAAAAATATCGAAAAGATCTATTTTCGCGATTTTTTGGAGTACAAAGAATCGATCCAAAAAATCGGGAATCGGAGAGAAGAAGATCAATCTTCTGAATATCGATGCAAGTTCGCCCAATCCTAGTTCAAACTTTGTTTTGTTGTCTAGTACTAAAATCATTTTCTGATGATTTTTTTATACAGTCAACGTTGATAGACCGCAGCCTAACATTTGAACAATTAGTCGCCCGTGGTGCCCAAAATTTTGGCCACCACTGCCCTACTGGAAGAGAGCGAAAGAGATGGGAGTAGTTACGCTGTGGGTTTTGCCTTCGAGATACTTTAGAGTGTGAATGGAATGCAAAGCAAACGTTGAGCGTGTTCCTTCAACTCATTTGCTTTGTGCGTCTGACGCTGACCGATTCATGCACCAACATGTTGCTTTGTGGATTGATTTGCACAGCACAGCACAGTGTGCATTGATGGTGAATGAACACAATGATGTAAATCGCATACATTTATACAATATGTTCATTCTATAGCCAACCTTAGCTCGTGAAAACCCGAAAATCAGCAGTGCTTAGTTAGAATTCCACGTTTTTTGTTCGAACTAAATACAAACGGTTTTCTCAAGACCAGAGTTTCATATAAAAATTACAGTAGGTAGGTATTATCGACTCCATTGCTTCTTTTATTGGTCAGATATATTAACTCTCATACTAAAATTTTACACTTTTTCCAGAAGTTACGCTCTTGTGCGGTTACAGTGTACTGTACAGTGAGTGGCAATATAAGAGACGTGCTTACTTCTTCAAAATTTCACGTGCCGTAGGATTGAGATTATTGAGAATATTTTATAATTTCATAATTGATCATGATCAGAAGTGTAAGAGAACGTGTTTTAAATACCATTCATGGTTTTATGATTTTAATCATTATCATTTTTTTAGTACTGTTAGAATGACATTAGTCAGGGCAAGTGTGATCTGGTATCATTTGGATCGGAGGGACGACGGTAATGGAAAACCCTCAGGAATATGCGATTACTCTAAAAGAAGGCTGGCGTTGTCTGGTGGATGAACGGGAAATCTGTGACGCCATCTACCCACGCAGCAGACTTGCGTGTCAAGCGGAAGGGCCAGTAGAACACAGAAATCAAACGGAAAACAAGAGAATGTTATTTCCGCGAGTGCTTCAACATCAGAGCCGCAGTCGGTCATAACGAATTTCGTTGAGTGAATCAAGTCATTACCAATACAAAAAAGCAGGCTAATTACTCAAGATGATCTGCAAGGAATTTCAACCCTTCTCGATAATATTCACAAAATTTGTTGAAAAGTTGAATCCTTTTTATCAACTTCCCAGCAGAAGAGCGCTCACGACCAGCTTATTACCGGCTGTTTACAATGATATCCTTTCTTCAGTTCAAAAACAATTACATACTCAAAGCTCTAGCCTCAGCAGTTTGTCTTACTTGGGATGGTTGGACCAGTATCAAAAAAAAAAAAACAAGCGTTGACTGTTCATTTTATTGACGAAAATACGAAATTGAAAACTTTTTTATTAGATATACAGCGAAAAACATTTCTATGGGGATTACTCTTGACACGGTTTTCTATGAACATGAAAATAACAGCTCTAGTAACCGAAAACGCAGTAAATATAAAGTTAGCTGCCACACTTTTTGAAATGCGTCATTTGAGATATTTCGCCCATTCGCTAAACTTAGTTGTTCAAACAGCCATTTTAACATCAATGAAAGACGTCGTCGATAAAAGCAGAGCAATCGTGCAATATTTCAAGCAAAGTACCAATGGTCTGAGTAAGCTCCATGAAATGCAGCAGACATTGAACAAGTCTAAACTAAAGTTGAAAAAAGACGTCTCAACTCGTTGGAACTCGACATGATATGTTGGACCGGTTGTCGCTCAATAAACAGGCGGTTGTATCTACTTTGGCACTTATGGAATCTCACCTATTTTTAGAGTCTCATGACTGGATTGCCATAGAGTATGCAGTCGAAACTCTCAAAGTGTTCAACGATGTAACGATTGAAATATCCGGGGAGAAAACTGTGTAGTTATCGAAAACCGCTGTGCTCTCCCGACTGATGACATGTTCTACATTATATGGAGCAAGAGAAATCAGTTCCAGTGATTATAAAAAAAACCCGGTAAGTCTAGGACCACCAATGGTTGCTAAACCGCAATTCGAATATCACAACTTGACAAGTCACCAAATGTTGCTTAGTGCATTGAGGAAACGGTATTCGAGCAGCAGGGTAACGAGTTCATTAATATGGCGACTCGATAGCAACCAAAGCAACCGTCACTATCGATGAAAACAAAAATAAAAACAAACGACGTCAGACGTCAGTCGCAATAGATACGCGAACGGACATCGTTGTTTTGATAAGTTTTGTGCTGTTTTAACGCTTCGTCGAAAATGAGTGTTGTGAAATCGCGAGGAAAGAATTGAAGGTCATAGGAAGACGAAGCCCTATGTCGGGTTTGGCTTGATGTATCGCAGGATGCAACCATTGGAATTCACCAAAGAGCGGACAATCTGTACCAATCCATACCAAGTCGAGCAACTGTGGGTGGCTGTTACCCTACCCACAAAAAAAAAGTTTATCTGTGTGTTATATCTTCCTCCGGATCGACTTCGGGACACTGAGTTGGTTAATCAACACATCGATTCAATTTTTTGGGTCTTGTCGACGATGAGTCCTAACGACGATATATTTGTTGTCGGTGATTTTAACCTGGCTTCAATCAACTGGGCCAGAAACGATAGAGCATTCTTACACTCTCACATCAATGGCCCATGTACTACACCTCTAGTAACATCTCTTTTGGACTGCTACTACACCGCTGATCTTCTACAACTGAATGTTCTTCAAATGACAACAACAGGTTACTTGATCTCTGTTTCGTCAGTCGCGAGCTTGCTTCTAAGTGTTCGGTTCTTGAGGCACTAGAGCCGTTAGTCAAACGATGCAGACATCATCCACCGCTTCACATAACATTATGTCTCCGTCAGGATTGTTCGTTTCGTAGTACTATAGACACGGTTTCTTATGATTATCGTAGAGCTGACTTCAAAGGGATGATCACCTTTTTCGATCATATCAACTGGGACGATGAACTCCGGGATTGTAATGCGAATGCAGCAACATCTGTTTTTTCCAATATTGTCGTTTATGCGATTGATCAATTCGTTCCGAAGAAAATTCCGTCCCCACCTATTAACCCACCTTGGTCCAACCATCGACTGATGCGACTGAAGTCTTACAAACGTGCTGTTTTAAGGAAGTTTTGCAAACATCGTACGATCGTGACGAAACGAAAATATAACATCGCCAACAAACGGTATAAGCAACTCAACAAACGGCTTTATCAAGCCCATCAACGTAAACTACAAAACAAGCTGAAAGCGAATCCTAAAAGTTTCTGGAGCTATGTGAATCATGAACGGAAAGAGTCAGGTTTACCTTCCACTATGTTCAATGCAGATCGAGAGGCAAGTGACACCGCGGGAATTGCTGATCTGTTTCGGTCACAGTTCAGCAGTGTTTTCGTCAACGAATTTTTATCGAGAGACCATATCTCAGCCGTCGCGCGTCAAGTTCCTATGCATCGTGCTATAAGGAAGTTCTCGTACGTTTTTCCAATCTTCAAGAAGGGCGATAAACAGTCGGTTTCGAACTATCGCGGCATCGCTGCTTTATGTGCAGTCTCCAAACTATTTGAACTGTTGGTGCTGGATTACCTTAAGTACAATTGTTCCAGCTACATTGCCTCCGAACAGCATGGGTTGATGCCGAAGAGATCTATTGCTACAAATCTCGTACAATACACCTCATCAATTATACGCGAGATGGAGAAAGGACATCAAGTCGACGCTATTTACACCGATCTTTCGGCTGCGTTTGATAAAATTAATCATAACATTGCGATTGCCAAATTATAGTTACTTGACTTCCACGGTTCTCTTCTCAATTGGCTACGCTCATACCTTACCGGTCGATATATGGCTGTAAAAATTGGTGATCATATTTCTGAATCGTTTTCTGTATCTTCTGGCGTACATCAAGGAAGTCACCTTGGACCTTTCATTTTTTTACTATATTTGAACGACGTTCATTTTTCTATTAGGTGCATGAAGCTATCATACGCCGACGATTTTAAACTTTATTTTGTTATAAAGGACCAAGGCGACGCATTATTTCTTCAGCAGCAGTTAGACGTTTTTGCTGATTGGTGTCATAGAAATACAATGGGTTAAACGCCTCAAAATGTGCAGTTATCACGTTATGTAGGAAAAAATCACCAATCTGTTTTACATACTGCTTGCAGGATCATATCCTCAGCCGCGAGTCGAATATCAAAGACTTGGGGGTCATACTTGACTCTAAACTGACTTTCAAGGATCAGGTTGCTTACGTTTCCGCTAAGGCCTCAAAACAACTCGGATTCATATTTCGGTTCGCCAGAGAATTCAGAGATGTTTCTTGCTTGAAGGCACTCTATCCGTCTTTGGTTCGATCCACTTTAGAATACTGTTCTATGTAGTATGGAATATGTGTTCTATGTAGTATGGGCACCTTTCTACAGCAACGGTGTGAATCGCATCGAATCCATCCAACGTTTTCGTACGCTTTGCTCTTCGTTGGTAACCATGGAGGGATCGTTTCAATCTGCCAGAATACAAATGTAGATGCATCTTGATGAGCCTACAATTATCAAGTGTTCGCCGCGACGTTTCCAAATCGATATTTATTGTTGATCTGTTGCGATCTGATATCGATTGTGGTGCACTGTTGCAACAATTGGACATCAACATCAGACGTCCCGGCCTCTCGAACGAACTACGGCGCAAATGAACCGTTAATTAGCATATGCAGAACGTTCAATAAATGTAATCGTTGTTTTGATTTTAATGTGTCCCGTGATAGACTAAAGAATTTGTTTTATGATAATCTTCTTGTTACTTGATTGTTTCTTTTATGTTCTAAACAAGTTTGAATGTGTTCGTGTGTAAGTTTAGATTAGTTTAGATATATATGTATCTGTAGGATTTAATGTAATCTGTTTGATACTTAAAAGATGAGGTTTTGCGCCCACTTATGTGGGCTTTTCCCTCCAATTGAATAAATAAATAAGAAGTTTGAAGATATATCCGATGAGGATTTTCAATGAAATCAATGTAAATATTGACTAATTTGTGTTCGCTATTTAACTCTCCATGAGCTGCGAATTTTTTTTCATATGTGATATATTTGATTTGCAGGCTTTTTTTATCTTCTTGTATACTACCTTATTTCGATCACTACAAATGCAACCGAGTAAAAGAAACTCAGCTTGCATGTATCCGCAGCGACTGTTTCTCCAGGTGCCTTGATTTTGCGTCCGTGATCGGGAACACATTCTGAGTAGGAACAAATGCAAGCGAGTAAGAGAAATAGCAACTTGCATGTATCTGCTATGATGGATTCCGCAGGCGCCTTATTTAGTCTGCGTCTTCGTTAACATATCATGATCAGCACGAATGCGCTACGCACACCACCGAGTGCTGGACGCTCGATGATTCGACGTATCGTGTAGTCGATTGACGAGCAACGAACCTCCAATGTCGAGCATCGAACAATCGCGTTGGATGGTAATCCATCCGTTGTGGGTTTTTTTTGGCAAGAGTCAAAGGATTTTTGCCATTCGCTCGATTCGACAATCGATGGCATTCGATACACTGCTACATAATTCGTCCGAGTGTATCTTTGACAGATATGTTTGTTTATTAGTTGTAGGTATAAGGGCTATGGAATCAATTCGCAAAATTCTGGTGAGTTTTTTTTTTATCTTCGCTTATTTTTCGTCGGCCTATTTCCGCCACTTTAGTGCCAATCACCGACATAAGGGAGGCGACTCCACCTGTTCCTACCTATCAGACTCAACAACTCATGAGCCGGGCCAACTTCTTTTACTTCCGCTCCGAAGGAAGACGTAACCAGAGATTTTTCGCCTCAGAAAATCCCAACGACGCCAGCTGGGATTGAACCCAGGCCGATCGGATTGTGAGGCTGTTACGCTAACCATACAACCACTGGCGCCGTCTGAAATTCTGGTGAGTTATTTGGAAAGAAACAAGAATGTACGCCATATTTATATAAAAATATTTATTTCAGAATTAAATACCGTCAGTCACAACATAATACAACTCATCTTCCCACAACATTATGGTAATGGAATTGCATCCGGTTCTTTGGGATCCTAGACACAAATATAATAAGAATCGGAACCGACTATTCGATGCTTGGCCAAATATTTCGAATAACATGAGTGTTAATATCACTGTGGAAGCATCAAGAAAATAAACGAATCGTTGTTGGCTACGTATAGAGCTTTGTCGAGAAAAAGTTCGTTCATCGTCTTAGTCCGGATCCAGTGCAAAGGATGTCTATGTACCGTCATGGTTTGCATATACGGCAATAGATCGTTTCATTAGGTCCACAACACAAAAAATCCATTGTTGAATTCAGAGGTAATTTTATTTGAATCTTTATAAATAACAATTGTTTGTTGTATATTAGCTAAACATAGTCTCGCCATTCAACTGCCTCCGTAGGTTTTGAAATATTTAGCGAGTTCTTTGAGTATTTTTTTTGCTTGTAGTGAAGGCCTTCTGGGCATGTTAGGAATTGGTTTAATCGATGTTTTATTAATTATTATTAATGATTTACTCGTGTCTTGACGCCATGTCCCGTGTCCAAACTCCCACTTGTAGTATAAATATTAGAGGCGAATGAACTTCAAAGTTTAAAGCCTCTTAAAAACAAACAAAGAAAGAAGTATAAATTTGTCTACATGTTTCGATTCATCGCAAGATGTTATGCAGTAGTGAGCATGTCTTGCATGCCAATGCAGCTTTTTCGGGTTGTAGCAGCATTGGTTTCAATATTGATGTACTGAGAAGAAATGCCTCACTACCAATCAAAACATATAGAACATTCATTTGTCGTCCTGGCAGTGCTGTGCTGTACATGCAAAGACTCCGGCATCGTTCATTCGTCCTGGAGCCCCGACATCAATAAATGTAAAATAGTAGTCTGTATCAACCAGTCCCAAGAGTATAATGCTGATTTTTTCATAATTATAAAATGTAGATCCACTATTGAATGGAGTTTGGAGTAATAAAGGGTGTGTCACATCAAATTGCATCACGGAAAAAATGCTGTAGAAATTAAATTTTTAGGAATTATATCTTCAGCTTTCGCTTATAATCAGATAAGAGTGTATAGATCACGTTGGCCATGCTTCACTGTAAATTTTTCGTAAATTTGGGAAAATGTCGTCGAACGAAAAAGAGCGTCGTGAATTAATCCTGTGCACTCATTTCGAGAATCCGGAGTTGTCACATCGGGACATCGGTAAGATGCTGGGAATCGTCCGATACTTCGAGAACCTAACCAACGACCGGAAGGTGAAGAACGGCAAAAATGGATGCTCCGTCAGTGAAAAAGATCACAAGCGCGTAGTTAAGCAGTTTAGACGTGATCCGAGAAGTTCGGTCCGGGATGTTGCCAATAAGCTGAATTTGTCATGTTCATTCGTCCAGCGGACCAAGCAGCGGGAGGGCCTGCGTACATACAAGGTTCAGAAGGCTCCTAACCGCGACGAAAGGCAAAACATGGTGGGGAAGACGCGAGCCCGGAATCTGTACACCGAAATGCTGACGAAGCCGCATTGCCTGGTAATGGACGACGAAACCTACGTCAAAGCGGACTTCTACAGTCTACTGAGCGAATTTCTACAGCGTTTTTTCGGTGATGCAATTTGATGTGACACACCCTTTACGTGTTTTCCGTCTATTGCCCCAATACAATGAGGGGAGTTCCATCGCTGAATGAATTCTTTTCATATTTTAATCCATTCGCGTTCTGATCATGGCAACTGAAAACAAATAGATTATATATTAAAATATGCTTTAAACATATAATAATTTAACTATAATTAAATTACACAGAAATCCATAAATGAATATGAAGAGGAAGTAATAAGTAATGAGAACCAGCCTTGCAACACTTGAGCGCACGAAATATCAAAATTGTAAACAAAACAAAGTTTTCGTCAATTGCGGTTGCGATCGAATTTTCAAGGTAACCAAAATAATGAAATTTGGAAAATCGAATTTTTTTTTCGATGCCAAATGACTTAAAATACATAAAGCTTCGAGATCTGGTGTTATCACGAAAAAAAATTTTTGGCCGAAAATCGACTTTTTGGGACTGGATGTGTGGGAAAAATTTCATCATCGAATTTCAAAAACCGACCATGTACATTTTGTTTTTTGGCCCAAAAAATTATCTGTGCAATGTTTCAGCTCGATCGGACATGATTAAGGAGTGCCTCAAAGCACTTAAAATTTTTGATTTTTGATCCTCGAAAATCTTCCAAGGGGAGAGTAAAGGAAATTTTCAAAAGGTGCTCCGGGGGGAAGAAGGACCATTTTCGACGGGGTAAAAGCACCACACGTTGTGATATTAAATGATTTTCATATCAAATAAAATACCATCTTTTTGCTCGTCTCTTTACACACAAATGCCTCGAATGTACACAAAGAAGTCGCCACGGATGCAATGGACGTTGTATGAGCTGAATATGGCTGAAGCGGCAGTGAATAATGGCATGTCCATCAGGACATCAGCAGTTAGTTTTGGAGTTCTTAGAACCACCAACAAATCAAAGCCAATAAATCACTGACGATGAAGCTCGGATCCATTGATCCAGTTTTTACCACTATTCAGCAGGATTACCATATCTACAGAATAATCTGTATTTATACAGATTTTTCAGTCTTTTCGAAACCAAGAATTACTGATTTTTTAGGTTTCCATACAGATTTACAGATTTTTCAAAATAACGATCCAATATTAGTTATGGCTTGATCTTAATAATATTTTACCCAACTCACCAATTTTATTTATATAGCATTCGAATCAGTCTGAATGAGAGTCATTTTGACATTCATGTGTAGCGTGTAATACTGCTTTCTCATGTTCAATCTAAGGCGAAAACATGCCAAAGTCTGCATCATCAGCTAGCTTTGCAATAAATAACTATCACTGTTTATCTTTTTCCTACTAAAGCACAGTAAATGCAAATTTTTACGTGGATACCATCAACATCGTCAAATTCATAATATCTATGCCATCCAATGATACTGAAGCTTAGATTTTATTATAAGACTTTATATATAAGATTTTGAAGCATAATCAAGGTTTTCCCACGTACGTATAACTCACCATCAAAGAAACGGCTGATCAGATTTATATTGTTTGTCTTTATATTGTTGTGTCTGTCTCCACTCAAATGAGAATGATAGAATGCTTTGAAGAATATTTAAAAAAAGGAAAATTAAAAAAAAAATGGCTACCCATATATAATGCAGTAAAAAGTGAAATCGAAAAAAATAATTACGCATTTGTTCTACAATAATAAGTTTGTCCGATTGGAGTTAATTCATTCAATTGGAATTAATTTTAACGACATTGATATTTATGTTTCGCTATTTCGTAAATATTAATGGATTTTCAGGTGGAAAATTAGAATGAATCGCCAAAATGTGGTTATCAAATTCGAGTAAAGATTGTCCAATTTGAGCTGAGATCCCTCCGTAGATGAATGTAACGGTGAGAAAAATTGTTTTTTTTGAAAATTTTGAAGGAAAAAGGAAAAAAATCGGAAAAAACTGAGCAATTTGAAACTGCTCTAGAGCTTGTTAATCTGATTGTTAATTGCAAATTATAGATTGATATTTATTTTCTATTATAGAATTTCAGACTTTAAAGTTCATTCGTGTCTAGCAGTGACAAATGCCAGTTGAAAGATTGATCAATTAATTTT
Source organism: Toxorhynchites rutilus septentrionalis (assembly GCF_029784135.1). NCBI lineage: Eukaryota > Metazoa > Arthropoda > Insecta > Diptera > Culicidae > Toxorhynchites > Toxorhynchites rutilus. The sequence goes on from NC_073744.1 coordinate 46,292,628, forward strand.
CTGGAACTCAAGCCAAGAGTGTCCGCTTCCTGAAAGAACGTGAATGTTCAGAAGTATTCATATCAAAAAATCAGTTTTGGGCAGGACAAAATTAGCCGGGTCAGCAAAATGAACTTATAAATTTAACCCTTTTTTTTAATGGTCTTAAATTGTGACATGTATCTCGTACTGATCGCAATTATTTTTACTTGAAGAAGCAGTGATGTATAACTTTGTAAGGCGAACAAGATTCCTTTATTTTTGTAAACTCCTGATAAGTATTTACTAAACAATGTCTGTTTAAAATACAAAACAATGCTGTTACAGTCCATACAGTGTCGCAGTGTCGGAATATATGGAATTTTCATTAATCCTTTCCCCGAGCACGGATGACAACTTTTGTTTATACTGAGTACCGTTATCTATTATTCATAGTTGCACCGTTTTGGTTCGAGAATAAGTTCACAAGACATAAAAATTCGTTTAGAAAAAGTGTGAACCGATACATTGTTGCATAAATTTTAATATTAGTATACTTCTTTGCTGTGGTGGCTGAGAGCAGACAAATGACCGCAAAGAGTTAATACAGATTTCGATACAGATTTTCTGAGAAAAAACGCAGATAAAAAGATTTTTTGAGACCAGAAACACAGATTTTATTATGGCAACCCTGCTATTCAGAAACAAGAACTGGTGGAGCATTTGCTGCAGCTGGAGAATCGATTCTACGCCATCACAATGCGAGATGCCAAGGAACTGGTATTCGAGCTGGCTGAACGAAACAACATTTCGAATCGGAACTACAAATACCTACTTCGGGTCATTCAGACTTCACGTGAACAGATTTTGAGAGATTTTAGGCCCACGTGGATAATCGTCCTTATAGATTCCGAGAATTTGGTAAATTTTTCACGAATATTTTTTAAACTCTGCACGTGGAATATGGATGAACCCCAGTATAAAAATGAAAGACGTAGTCCTACGTCTATAAATAATAAGTTAGTTTTATTGATTTCAATGATTGCTCCTCTCCCCTCTTGCTCCACGAATGCTCAATCAAATCGTTTTGAAGCTGGTAGTGAACATAGTCGCCAATAGCATCCGATGGTGAACCATACGCCAGTTGAAGAATAGCTTCTGTGCATTTTTGGAGATTTGTTAATCTCCACTTTCCGATCGCATCAGGTTTTTCTTTAACTGCCGTGGCTACCGTTACGAATAAACTCCTGCTCGTTTGGCTCGTTCGAAACCGCTGACGACAATGTTTATCTGTGTACACCGGAGTTTCGGAAAAGTAATCAGCGAATAGTCTCTGGGCACCATGTTGTGCTTACCGATCAATATTTGGACGTTTTCCGACTTGCGATCCACCTTGTCTTCCAGATCTGGCGTCGAATTCATTCTGTGCATTCGCCATCCACTGTTGCACGACCTCCATTTACCAAAACCTCTTGAAAGTCAATTATAGTAACAACCATTCGTGGGGTTAGTCTAAGGAATAGATTTCGGAGCTGGTAATGTGATTTGCAGATCTTGAGTCAGACGACTTAGTAGCCCAATCAATACTGCTGGATCCTCGCTTCAAGCAGCAAGGTTTTGGTGATAACAATGCATACCAGTTGGCAATGCAAAAAATGGCAATACAAGCCTGCGGAACCAGCACCAATCGTTCGTGATGAAGTGAAACTTTACGGAAACTCCAATCATTATGGATTAGTTGAAAAGCACAACGAATTAAAGCGAATGAGATGAATGATGAATGCTAGCAAAAGGTATTTTCCACACGTTTATAATTGCGTTGTAGCAATCACAATAATGAAATTGGAGCCCGTGGAATAAACAGTCAGTATGTAAAAAACCGAAGTCGCATTTGGGTGGCTGACATTCTGATTTAATCCGATTGTTCAATCAGTGCGCTGTAACTCGAAACCAATTAACGAACTCGTTTTATGTGAGATGAAAAAAATTGGAATAATTATCAATTTTCAGAAATGACAATCCGATATCTGTCACCTACTCGTTATGCTGTAAATTAGACTTTAATTACGAACATCACAACATTTTCCGTGGGATGCTGACCCTGACACGTGTTCATCGTCGCCGTTATAATGGTTATTTTCACCGCGATGATTTAGTAACGATGGCGCCTTCAATTGTCCACTTCAGTTGCCAGCTAACATCGCACAAAAAAAAAAAAAGAAAAAGGCAATGCCAATCATCTTCCAAGATGAAGGCTAGCTGGGAATTGATTTGTCTACGGGCCAGCGCTGAGGATTAGACTACAAAGGCTGGTATGTCACCTGTCAATCCTTTGTTTCCACGGCAAAAATAAACCTGCACCATGAGAACCCATCTGGCGTAACTTATCAAACGGTGAAATCAAATGGAAGATATTCATATGATATGGGGATAAAGATTCGGTTTGAATTTCTTTTCGAACCCGCTTCATTTTTTTTTTATTTAAATCGTTTATTTTTACAGGCTCAGTTACATAGGTTTAAAGGAGCCGAACTCCTTACTGTATTGTTACTAGTATATATACATTTTTCCTTAATTCTAATGTTAATAATATAGGAAACCGATTACTCGCGGTCAACTCGAGTTTAGAAGGGTGACATATTTTCTTCAGGAAAAGGAGGGGATATGAGGATATGTTGACATTGATCACACTCACACTCTCAATCACACTCTCAATCACACTCATCACACTCAATTCTTAAACCTATCTTATATCTAATATGTATTTACATTTTTTTTTTTTTTTTTTTTTTATTTAAATCGTTTATTTTTACAGGCTCAGTTACATAGGTTTAAAGGAGCCGAACTCCTTACTGTATTGTTACTAGTATATATACATTTTTCCTTAATTCTAATGTTAATAATATAGGAAACCGATTACTCGCGGTCAACTCGAGTTTAGAAGGGTGACATATTTTCTTCAGGAAAAGGAGGGGATATGAGGATATGTTGACATTGATCACACTCACACTCTCAATCACACTCTCAATCACACTCATCACACTCAATTCTTAAACCTATCTTATATCTAATATGTATTTACATTTCATCTTATTCTTAAGAAGGGATCCGATCTCTCACAAAGGAAAAGGAAAAGGAAAAACTAAGGGTATAAGGACAATCACACACGAAGATCGATAGCTTTAAGGAATACATATATTTGGGACATGTAATCAAGGTCTAACCGAGCCAACACGTCTCTCACCGGCACATTGGGCTGCCTTCCTCGGGCCCGAAGGGTGACTACTAAATTCGATCTGGCGACAAGATACAGCTCGCACGACCAAACAACGTGCTCGATGTCGTGGTAACCTTGGCCACAAACACAAAGATTGTTGTCGGCAAGATTAATACGAAAGAGTAGCGCATCTAACGAACAGTGATTGGACATGAGTCGGGAGAAGGTGCGAATAAAGTCCCGGCTCAAGTCCAGACTTTTGAACCATGGTTTGAGGCTAACCTTAGGGATAATCGAGTGGAGCCACCGGCCCAATTCATCTTCGTTCCATTTGCGTTGCCAGTTAACTATGGTATTTTTGCGGACTAAAGAATAAAATTCATTGAAGGCGATTTGACGCTGATAAATATCGCCTTCAATTGCACCTACCTTTGCTAATGAGTCAGCCCTCTCATTACCCAGAATTGAGCAATGTGAAGGGACCCAGACAAAGGTAATGACATAACAGCGTCTGGATAAAGCACTCAAAATTTCTCGTATTCTCTCAAGGAAGTACGGCGAGTGCTTTTCCGGCCTCACTGAACGGATAGCTTCGATAGAGCTAAGACTATCCGTTACAATGTAATAGTGTTCAACAGGTCGTGAGGCGACGCTGTCCAGCGCCCAGTGTATCGCTGCCAATTCAGCAATATACACTGAGCAAGGATTCTGAAGACTGTGTGAGGTGCTAAAAAATTCGTTGAACACTCCAAATCCTGTGGACTCATTCATAGAGGACCCATCAGTAAAGTACATATTATCACAATTGATATCCCCATACTTTGCATCGAAGATCGTTGGAACGATCCTCGATCGAAGATAATCTGATGTTCCATGGATATCCTGCTTCATGGACAGATCAAAATGCACAGAGGAATTGATGTAGTCAGGAAAACAAACACGGTTGGGAATATACGAAGAAGGATCAACCTGCATGGAGACGAATTCATGATATGAGCTCATGAATCCAGAATGAAAATTTAGCTCGATCAGCTGCTCAAAATTTCCGATCACCAATGGGTTCATAACCTTACACCGGATGAGGAACCGAAGAGATAATAAATTGAAGCGATCTTTTAGTGGGAGTAGGCCTGCCAAAACCTCGAGACTCATGGTATGCGTTGAGGGCATACATCCCAACGCGATACGGAGACAAAGATACTGAATTCGCTCGAGTTTAATGAGGTGTGTTTTGGCAGCTGATTGAAAACAGAAACTGCCATACTCCATCACTGAGAGAATAGTTGTTCGATACAACATTATAAGATCTTCGGGATGGGCTCCCCACCAGGTGCCGGTAATTGTACGGAGAAAGTTTATTCTTTGTTGACATTTTTTACTCAGATACCTAATATGGGCCCCCCAAGTACATTTAGAGTCGAACCAGACCCCAAGATACTTGAATGACATAGCATGAGTGATCGGTTTACCCAAAAGTTCAAGCTTTGGTTTTGCTGGTTTATGCTTCCTAGAAAAAACCACCATCTCTGTTTTCTCCGTGGAGAATTCGATCCCTAGCCCAATGGCCCAGGTTGAAAAATTGTGCAAAGTATCTTGTAAGGATTCTTGCAGGTCGGATTCGTTTGATCCTACGACAGACACCACTCCATCATCTGCAAGTTGTCTTAGGCTGCAATTTTGTGTAAGGCAATTGTCAATGTCGCTTACGTAGAAGTTGTACAAAAGGGGGCTTAAACATGAGCCCTGGGGGAGTCCCATGTAAGAGACCCGACTTACTGCCGAATCTCCGTGAGAAAAGTTCAAATGTTTCTCACAAAGCAAGTTATATAACATATTATTCAATAGAGGCGGCAGACCCCGAGATTGTAATTTGTCTGACAAAACCTCTATTGAAACAGAATCAAAGGCCCCCTTTATGTCCAAGAATACTGAAGCCATTTGTTTTTTTTCGGCGTAAGCCAGTTGAATTTCTGAAGAAAGCAACGCAAGACAATCATTCGTCCCCTTGCCCCTGCGGAACCCATATTGTGTATCTGAGAGTAGGCCATTCGTTTCAACTCATCGATCAAGGCGAAACAAGATCATTTTCTCCAACAATTTCCGTATACAAGACAGCATTGCTATTGGGCGGTACGAATTGAAGTCGGACGCGGGTTTTCCGGGTTTTTGAATAGCTATAACTCGTACTTGTCTCCAATCATCTGGAACAATATTATGCTCCAGAAACCGATTGAATAAGTTCAACAAGCGATGTTTCGCCACATCAGGGAGATTTTTCAGCAAGTTGAACTTAATTCTATCCGATCCCGGAGCAGAATTGTTACATGAAAGGAGAGCAAGAGAGAATTCTACCATCGAAAACTCGGAATCAAGATCGCACCTATCTTGTGGTATATCTCGAATAATTCTTTGCACTGGAGCGGAATCGGGACAAACCTTTCGTGCAAAATTAAAAATCCATCGATGTGAATATTCCTCGCTTTCATTGGATGAAGAGCGATTTCTCATGTTTCGAGCCACTTTCCATAATTTTTTCATTGACGTTTCTCGTGACAAACCTCCCACGAAATTTCGCCAATAAGCACGTTTTTTCCCTTTGATCAAGTTTTTAAATTGATTTTCAAGGTCCAAATACTTCTGAAAATTTTCAGGGGTTCCACTTTTCCGAAAAGCTTTAAATGCATTCGATTTATCTCCATAAAGCTTGGAACACTGGCCATCCCACCATGGATTGGGAGGCCTTCGACGAATAGTGGAACCTGGGATGGGTTTCGTTTGAGCGCGAACCGCGCTGTCATATATCAAACGAGAAATGAAGTTATACTCCTCCAATGGAGGCAAACCATCTCTGGAATTGATGGCTAGAGCAATCGCGTCCGCATATTTTTTCCAGTCAATGTGTCTTGTGAGGTCGTATGCCATGTTTATTGATTCAGAAGAATTCAACCCATTGGTGATAGAAATTTTGATTGGCAAGTGGTCACTACCGTTGGGATCCTGGATTACATTCCACTTGCAATCTAACGATAGCGAATTCGAGCAAAGCGAGAGGTCAAGAGCACTTGGTTTAGCAGGAGGTTTAGGTACACGTGTTGTTTCCCCAGTGTTCAAAACGGTCATATTGAAGCTGTTACAAAGGTCATATATCAACGATGAACGATTGTCGTCGTACTGTTCCCCCCAGGCAGTTCCGTGAGAGTTGAAGTCTCCCAAGATTAATCGTGGCTCAGGAAGGAGTGAGCACATGTCAACAAGTTGCTTGCGGCTAACCGCAGCTCTCGGAGGCCAATACAAGCTGACTATACAGAGGTCTTTGCCTCTGATGTTTAACCCGCTTCATGTGTGTATCAATTATGTGTCAGAAAAATAACACAATTCAAGCTAACCCACCCAGGAGTGCAGTATATTGGTATGAGGTTGAAATGAACAATGTTGGTAAAATGAACCAGTGCTCAAACTTCGATAATTTAACTATAAACAAATCGATACTTCTTCATTATCCTATTCTTAGAACATTTGAAGCTGTTTAAGACACCCTGTTATGCATGAAACTGTCAAATGTAAGAAATAATAAATAAAACAGAAATTTCTCTCACGGTAACCATTTTGATGTAATTTTATGCGCATCGTATTCATGGAATTTCCCGTGAAATTTAAATTATTCGACATATCTTCATATCTTCATATTCAATGAGAGGTAAACAGATATTTTGTTTGGTTTCAGTGATTAATTCGCATTCGACATTACTTTGTTGTTTGGGGCAAAATGAGCCACCACTGGATAACGACCAACAATGTCATGTTTTCCAAAGCTGATCTACCTCATCAAATGTTGCTTTCCAAGGGGTTCCTTTTATGACTTTGACCCTGAAAAACTATGCCACCTCGACCAAAAACAAACCTCAATATGTGAAGCGTTATGTGTTTCTTACTACACCCATACCTCGCTTAACGGCCTAGATTGGTTCAACGAAACTTGGCCGCAAAGCGAAAAGCCGTATAAGAAATCAATTATTCTATTACAAATTTAGACAAATTCAATTAGATCGGTTCCAAATTTATTGAATATGTAACATTGTTTAATATTCAAAATGCATTTTATCTTTTTATTTCATTGTTTCATTTGTACATAAAATAATAACATACTCCTAAAACCAACAATAATCCATTAAAGAAAATGAAACAACTTCGAGTTACATAAAATATTTGTATGTATGTAGCCATTCCATGCCAAACAAAGTGTTTCTCAGATTTTCGTTAAAACAGGAGTCATTTTTTTTTAATTTTTCATTATGGTGCCCAATTCAGGGTGGTCCAAAAAACCAATTTTTTCCCCTTTTTCCTTTCATTTTTTTTCAAAATTTCATAACTTTTGAACAACTGGACCGATTCAGATGATCGACATAAAAATACTAAACTTGCGAAAAAATTGGATTTTGTTTTCTTAATTATTGATTGTACTTGTATTTTATAGCTTACATGGTTTCGGGACCGAGGGCACTATTTTTTTTATATTTTTCATATTTTTTATTTAAACGTATCCAACAATCTTAGATGTGATTCGTATCGTTTTTTAGTTATGATTTTTGAAAGTTAACCGATGGTTCGAAAAATCATTTTTGCCCCCTTTTTTCCCAAAATGATTTTAAAAAACCATAACTTCAGAACTAGCGAAACAATTTAGATGATTGCCATATCAAAATTGAAGATTTTCTTTTCTTTTTTGAAAAAATAATAAACTTGCGAAAGACACAAATATCGATTTGGCATGGAATAGATGTATATCGACATCGAAAAAAAAATTTTTGGCCGTAATTCGAAAAAGTGCCTTAATTGAAGGGGGCCGTTATAGCAAAATGCCGTATAAAGAGCGGCCGCATAGCGAGGTATGGGTGTACTTTTCCGCACGTATGAGTAAATTCTGATTCCTACTTAAGCTCAGCTTGAGCTTGACCAATGTACCTACTATTTCAATGATGATTTAAACAAAGTCAGATAAGGAACAACGCATAAATCTATCCTATTTAGCATACGTGTAATTGTTCATTTTACCACCACCAATGTGATCATTTTAACCGCACGATAAAAAAATACTCGATTTCACATCTTATTTTCTTTTAATGAAAAATGTACTATTTTTATTTTGACGTAGAACTATGTCTTTCATTAAGGGTGCCAAACAGAAAACAGGTCATGTTTTTATGAAATAAAGTTAACGTTAATAACTATTTTTGCCGCGAACGGTTTACATTTTGGCGATTTACATACCAAACGAATCGGAAATTCCCTAAGATTTGTTTGATATGCTATACATTATATCCACATAGTCTGTTTATGATTTAAATTAATGAAAATTGGAAGCATTCCCATATCCTTATACATTTATCTGTCCATTTGTGTACTTTCCCGAACAGAGCTGTCAATAACGAACAACTTATCGACGAGTAACGAACGGGAAATCGTAAGATGTAAAGTCTCCGTGAACAAAGGAAAAGAAGAAGAACGAAGGGAAATGTTTGCCTAGAGTATAAACAGTGGATCTCACTGAGGCAAACCTTCATTCTTCGTGAGGAAATCGACTGAACAACATCATTGCTGGGCGAGGGATCGAATGCGGACCAAATTACTCACTCGCTGATGTCTTTGGCATTGCAATCATTACATCAAACTGACGTCATTGCATTATAGTTCTGAGCTACGCAATTGTGTGGGGAATCATCAAGCTAGGCTATCGTCAGCTCATCAAGAAAATAAGTGTTCTGGAATTTTGTCAGTGATTTGGTTTCGCATAACGGTAGGAAAACTCTCTCCACAAAGGATGACAGCTAAGCTAATCTAGACTGGCAATATTAGCGGAAAGGGCTTCTGTTGAGAAGAGCGCAAAACGGAGATAAGTGTTTGTATATTTAGTTGCTTCAAGCCATCGTTTATGGATATTTGTATGCGTACGTGCGTGCTTCATAAGCCGTACGTAAAAATAGTGCATCTTCGCTACGCTGAAACCCCATTTGTATCTGCTCCCGTGTGCATTGGCCCTGTAACAATGCTCCAATGGCCTAATTTTTTTATGCTATGATTGACGATTGTTTGGTGTTGCAAAGTATGCAGTCGTAATGATAAATATAAACAAGGAGAGGAGATAGCGGAAGGGAAATATGTAATGAGTCTCTGGCAAATATTCAGCCTTTTTCCACGCAGTTAACATTGTTTGTTTTCTGTCATCAATGCATTGAACTGACGCTATGATGAAGCAGGTGTTAAGGTTGTGCACCAAAAAACCATTTGGGGAATACCAAGTTATTCAATAAGTTATAATAAGTTATTAAATTATTTGGGCTCGCGTGCCAGTCGCAAAACTGCTTTCAACTAGGATTGCATTTGCGCTAATCTTGATCATAATGAAGCAGTGCTAGTCTTTTCGAGGTTGTTGAGATTAACAGATAGAGTTTATTTCGTTTTTTTAGTCACCTAGTAAATGTCGTTTTTAAATGTTGTATGTGATTTGATTTCGCTTGCCAGTAGCAAAACTTTCTCCACTAAGTATGACAACTGCGCTTATATCGAACATGTATTGTTCTGCGAGCACAAGAATGAATCATCAAACAATCATCGTCAAATGATTCTACAATAAAAAAAAACATTTCAAGGCGACCAAACTGGTAGAATATTTCAAAATTTTCGTAGCATTATAAAAAAATATCCGCAGTTATAAACAAGCGACTAGAATTGAACTACAGCGTAGTTTTACGTCAACAATGGGGTCATGTCTTGAATGCAACCTCCTATAATTTTTTTATAATAAGAACCGTTTGATATCTTTAACAACAGTTAGTTTAGCTATAATATTCTTCGAAGAACGGAAATTGTATGTGGACAAAGTAAAAGGGCATATTCCTTAGGGTTTTCATTTTAACCATATTTTTCCCCTATTATTTTTTAGTATTAACAAAATTTAATGAGAATATCCCTGCGACTTTAAACACTATAGGTTGGACATTCTACGCGTTTTCTTTCTGATCTGCAAAACAGAAGATTGTTTAATTCAATTCTCTCAATTTGAAATATGTATATATCTTGCCACTGTCAACCTAAATTTACAGTTTTTTTGCGATAAAAACAACCCATTGACCCAAGTTATCCATCTTAGTCGATCTGATAAATTATGCTCAATTCTCCGAAAACATTAAACAGCAAAGTTCACAACTAAGTTACTTCATCTGCTCCCATCGAAAACCAGACGACACTTTCTGTTGGTTCTATGCTAAAGATTAACGCAAACATCCGGACGCAATTTGAAAATGATTCAAATCCCCAAGAAAATGTTGTTCCTGGGGGCCAAAGGGTGCTCCCGATTTAACGACGTTGGAAGTGCTGGGAAGTGCGGGAAGTGAATATTGAATTTAATTAAAACTTTCCTTCGCAGAATTTATTTTCTATACGTTATCCCAGTTGGGGAGGGCGGAAAATGTAATGAATGACAGAAAAAGTTGTCACGTTGGAGAGTGTTCAGTGCTCGGTATACCCAGCCCACCTCGTGCCGCTGGTTCTAGCAATGAGTGAATAAACCAACTCCCCCCGAACGGGGTGAGTTTCTATACCGCAGGGTGTGAAATGAACCATGCGAAGCGTAATTAGATTAATCAAGCTTTAATTAATTTCTAGATCATTATTGCATTTTTGAACAACTTCATCCATGTGAAGGGGAAACTTTGCGCTACGAAAGGGAAACTAGTAAACTGATAATGGCAGCTAGTTGTGGTGAGTAGTGATGGGATTGGAATGTCATTTTGTACTTCAGTTTTGCAGAAATTCTTATAGCATACCACTATTAAGTTCGAGGATCTAAGAAAAAATTGTGGTTAAGTAACCAAATGTAAATTTTCAAAATGTTTCTGTTTTGTCATAAGGGCTTCGTGCCAGATTATTGCGAATAGATATTTTCATATGCTAATTCAATCCAATTCAGAACTGTAATCCAATGAGTGTGGAACGGAATGCCATTGGTGCGATGCCCAGAGCAGCCATGCGTTTTTTACGCAGATGCAAAACAAATAAGACTGAGGTGGTAGCGGGTTCCCAACACAATGTCTCTTCACAAATTTTATCTTGAATCTGTAAGAAATCAAATACTCGTGAAATGTTTTATCACTAAGAACTCGAGAAAGCGTAAAGTTATACTGTCATCAACTTGTGAGATCAATTCAGTGTTATCTCTATAAAAAGTTCCCTCATGAATTCGTTTCATTTTTCGTATACCATAAAACCACCGGTAGTATTCATCTCCGTCACCAAAGGCTTATACTTTTATGCCATAAAACCTTATCATAAATATTTTATGAATGAATGAAAATGAAAGTTTCCAAATATTGCGCCTTCCGTTCGGCTTCTGAACCAAGGAACTGGTTGGATCTCCGACTGACCGGTTGGATTATTCCACGATTTTTATAGTGCCAACAGGAAGTGGCGCTAAACAACAGGGGGCGGAATAGATAATTTATTATCATTGTCCGATGCTATTTTATCGGAGAAATGTCATTAAATTGGAGGATGATCAGAAGAATGTAGCATAAAATTTCCACCATTGGTAAGAACATTTTGAAATTTCGCACGTTTCGAGCTAACAAAAAACATTCTCTGTCGAGAAGGAAAAACTGATTTGGAATCAATTTTACAGCACATTGATTATGTGATGCGCATATTGAGCGATTCCTCTGTTGTCTTCTCATATTCGATGATCGATTTGGCCGGAAATCAGCTCGGAACAGAAGTGCAATCACACCCAATTCACTGGCCGGAAAAGGGTTTCCTATTGATGCAGATCGCAATAGTTTGTCATACTGGTTTATGCAATGTTAATCCGACAGATAGTAAAACAATCAATACGCATCATGTTTCTTGTAAGTTAAATAGGAGGGAAGATTAATGCTCATACATCTAAACCTGGAATAAGTTCATAAGTTCTGTTCAATCCTTTGTAAGGCCATGAAACTAGGCAACGAATCGACTCCATCTTCAGGGAACATAATTCTTAGACGAGGAAGAACATATATTTATCTTATTGAAACAGTTGGAAAAATTTGAGGCAATATAGTTACCACTGCCTGTTAACCCTAAAAACACTGGCTTGTAAGCAGAGATGGCAACCTTCCTGATTTTTCAGGATTTCCCAGACATTTTGACACATTGCCTGATATCCTGATTATGGATACTGGGACCCTTGCCAAAGTTTTCCTACAATATTGGCAATAATAAAGAATACAATGTTTAAAATTCTTCATCTTTGCGTATGATTCGTTTGTTTCACATAAGTACGAGTAGATATCAGTTATCACCACAAATATTGTTTTTGGATTGCAGTTCAATCTTTGTACATTGGTCGTCTCAGATTTGATCATATTTGTGAACAAATGAATAATGTTGTAGAAACGGTCATTTTGAAGGTGGCACAAAAAGGAATACAGGTGAACAGTTTTCGCATTCAGTTAGAGATGGCGCATCTTTACCGATATCAATGACATTTCTGTACGCTTTTGGTGTTTGAGTTTCATCATTCTCTAAAGTCAGATTGAGTTTTGACGTAGGACTACGTCTTTCATTTCTATACCGGGGTGTAAAATCAAAGTTTCGAAAACGAAAGCGTTACGCCGGAGACCGAGATTTTGAGCGTTAATAGCTCCTAAACAACTGAACGAAATGGTATGATAAACACTTCATTCGAAAGATAAAATGTCTACGCGTTATATACTTGTTACTTTTTGATCCAAAAACTTGTTTCAATAGTCTTAAAATTGCTTTCAAAACAGGCTATTGAAATCACCAATCGGTATATAAGCGAGTGGCGCTCGGAAATCCACTCAGTTCTAATTGAACAGCGATTGGAGCATGTTGTCGCTGTTGCGGTGAAGCTCTTCATTTATCATGAAAGCGCGGATGAACGGTGTCACCAAGAGCCTGTTTGTGCACCCTAGGCCAGAAGGGAATCTATCAGGAGGAGAGTGATGCCACAAACGGTTCCCTGGGAAGACATCGCTACACACACATACACGCGCGGCTATTAACAGGTGGTTATCGAGTTGACATTAACCACTGGTGGGCTTCCAGTATCGAGGAAAATGTGGAAATATCTAATCGTTACTGAAAATAATCTGCCAGTTCCTTTGGGAATTTTCAAAATATATTCATGTGAAAGAGTTTAATTGAATATTTTCTATCCATGTAACACTGTGACCAAATATGTTTCAATCAAGTGCTATTAACAGGTGGTTATCGAGTTGGCATTAACCACTGGTGGGCTTCCAGTATCGAGGAAAATGTGGAAATATCTAATCGTTACTGAAAATAAACTGCCAGTTCCTTTGGGAATTTTCAAAATATATTCATGTGAAAGAGTTTAATTGAATGTTTTCTATCCATGTAACACTGTGACCAAATACATTTGGTTTTGTGGTTTTTCAATCAATCGCAATTAACAGGATAGCTTCAGAAGATTATTCTTCCCCATCAGTAGGATATTTCCGTATCCAATATTGTATGCGCCCGCAATCGATTATTGCTCAGTCGTCGAAAGTTCCGAGCTCAGAGAGTTCATTCCCCTCTAGTTTGCCTTCCAAATTACCATCGTAAACCACACCTTCTCTCGATTCAATCACACACAAAAAGCATACTTAAGCGATATTCTGGTGGTGAGACACATTCATTTTTCGTGAGGACATCGACAAGACAACATCGTTGCCTAACGTGCTGGAGGAGGTGGACGGCGAAGGATCGACACATACACGCGCAGAACTCTTTCCGTTAGGATGCCATTCAGCATCGAGAAACTTCCGGAAAGATCTAATCATTGCTGGAAAATAATCTGCCAGTTCCTTTGGGAATTTTCAAAATATATTCATGTGAAAGAGTTTAATTGAATGTTTTCTATCCATGTAACACTGTGACCAAATATGTTTCAATCAAGTGCTATTAACAGGTGGTTATCGAGTTGGCATTAACCACTGGTGGGCTTCCAGTATCGAGGAAAATGTGGAAATATCTAATCGTTACTGAAAATAATCTGCCAGTTCCTCTGGGATTTTCAAATTATATTCATGTGAAAGAGTTTATTTGAATGTTACATTTGGTTTTGTGATTTTTCAATCAATCGCAATTAACAGGATAGTTTCTGAAGATTATTCTTCCCCATCAGTAGGATATTTCCGTATCCAATATTGGATGCATAAAACCTTGTGCCTCCAACGTAACGCTCTCGTTTTCGAAGTTCTCCAAATATTCATTCATTCAGAATGAATTCAGATTCAACATCAAACAAATGATCTCTAAATCAACGATAGTCCTACGTCACTCTTGCGGTTATACCATAGATATAACCCACTTCCTGTTTTTTGATTCTGAATATGGTTTCGCGAGTTGTTATAAGTTCTTTTGCTGATCATGAAAATCGAAATTTCTGTGCGAAAAACTAATAGTTAAGGACCGCCAAGATGGCGGCCAAGTACAACGTAAGCATTGGTGCGATTCAGAAGCTTTGGAGGAAGTACCAAGGGTTTGGTACCGTTTGTGCTTTACAACGGACCGGGATGATGCCAGAATCGTCAGGGAAGTGCAATAGCAAGGATAAAGAAGCAAGTTTGCGTCTTGGCGACCGTTAATCCGTTAGATCAACCAGATCAAACGTTTGGAGTTCGGCAATTAATACGTCCACAAGTCAATCTCGTTCAGGAAAAAGGTGCTCTGGTCAGACGGAAACAAATTTGAGCTTTTCGGAACGAAACAATGACCCCGAGTATGGATTGAGCGAGGAGAGGAGCTGCTTGACAAGAACGTTCAGAAGACAGTGAAACACGGTGGCGGTAACATCATAGCCTAGAGGTTTTCTACTTGGTCCAGTGTAGAAAACCTGGTTCAGATCGATAGTATAATAGATACTGATAAGAACATCGATATCTTTATGCACAATTTGAAAAGCTCAGCACGGAAGGTCGGTTTGCCGAAGGATTGGATCTTTCAGCAAGACAAAACGAAGTCCTACTGCCGTCAATCTCGTGTGAAGTTGATGGATTGGCCGCCACAATTACCCGATCTGAATCCGATCGAAAATCTGTGGTCAATTGTTAGTCAAAAAATGGGTGGGTTATATCTATGATATAACCACTAGGTTGACGTGGGACTACCGTTGGCTTAGTTAACATTTATTGTATTGACCTCACTTCAAAGTCCGTGTTAGGGAAACACATTTCGGTGGGAACAAAAATACCCATGACTTACATGTTTTTGCAAGGCGGATTCCTCCATGTATATTGATATTGAAGTCTATGTTAGAGAAACTGTAAATTGGGCTAATCAAAACGTGATAGTTAGGGCGTTTGGTAAACGCATAATATTTCACAGCTATTCAATTGTTTATCCATGAAATAAACATTTTATTCATTCTGATAGATGCGTAGAAGTATTTCCTAAAAATTGATACAAACATCTTTCCGATCTATCAAGAAATGTTCGATATATACGCATTCAAAATCTTTCATTTTTTTCCTGCATGTTCTGTGTTTGGGTTTTCATTTCACCCGCAGATACTTCTGATAGACGTAGTCCCACGTCAAAATGAATAAAAGCACGGTGACCAACAAAACTCTGCTGTTTGAGGAACTTTCAACGACGTGGGAACAAATTGATCATATCATATAATAGACATGTTCTTTTTGGTCAAATAATAAGCGCTTTTTTCCATTAAAGGTTTCCTTCGTTATTAATTAATTAAATAAATCAAATCAAACACAATTAAAACCTCGAGTAATCGGTTACATATTACTAACATAGTTGTAAGCAAACATTGTCGAAATATTGAACTCCCGGCCCCGTTAGGCTGACGCCATATGAGCCTTAATAAAATATATATTTTGGATAAAAAAAAACAATTAACAAGTATCAAGTAGTCAAGTAAAAAACAATTGTTAGGTGTTGTATCTAGAACACAACTGCGACACAATAACATAGTTTCTTTTTTTTAATTTAATCACAATGACTGTGAATTCCAAAAGTGATGTCATGAGAATCCAATTTGCGTTGAAGTTGTTTTAAGAATTGAGAATATCTAATAGAATCATTGCTACGTTTTATTCATATTCATTTTCATTTTCAGTTATCAACAAGTTAAATTAGAACCCTAATAATACAAAATCTTGTCTATCTTGTGGTAGGTTACGGAGATGGAAATTTTTTATTGATTGTCTTGTTACATAGAAATCAATGAGCTCCAACGCTCATTGAATATATGAGCCATGCTTGCAATCATCGATTATTTTGACGTAGGATTACGTTTCCAGGAACATCTAGGGAGTACAAATAAAAAAGTCACAGGAGGGTTGTGTGCGAGGCACGACCGCATAGTTGACGTAGGATTCCGTTAGGCTATCTGTTGATTTTGGATATTTTTGAAAATTTACATCTGGCTTTATTCCCGTTTCCACTTCACGGTGAAAACGAAATGAACGGCACGCCATTGATCTAGGTTTTACGCGTTATTGAAGCGTCAAAGATAACTATGGGTTTTCAGGCAGAATGAACACCTTTCAAATGGAAATTATGAATGAAAATGACCTTCTCCGTATCAAAATAGTGTTCAATGTCAATGGAAAACTTTGTTTTCTTCATGTGGTAATATAATTTCTCAAAAAAAAATTGTATCTGAAGATAATTTTATATTATAATGATAAGTTGTAGTGGGAAACTAATTTCGTATCCAGATGTCGACACCGTACCGTTGTCATCACGGATAAACTTTATTTCGTTTCCACCGTGAAGTGGAAATGGGAATCAAGCCGATCGTTAAACTCTTTGATAATGATTTTGTGTTCCTGAAAAGGGCAATTTTGTTTGGTTATTGTTTGTTCACTCCAACAGTGTTTACCGAGTGACGATAACAGAAGTATGGTAAACAGTCGTTAGGTGGTGCTTATCAGATAGAAGACGCCGAAGATCTGATGATAACTGCCCTCTGTGACCCTAGACGAGATGCCTCCTGTATTATGTATGGATGAAATAATGAAAAAAACTCACCAATGTATTATAAGATAATTACCAATACCGAACACAATTATCAATTTTTCTCATCAGTAAAAACATGTTATTTTAATATAGAGAAAATAGCTTTTTTTTATATAAAAAACATATTTGAAATGGAAAAGGTAATTTTGCTTTATAATTTTTACTTCCTGAGTGTTTATTCAACCCAATGCGAAGTTTAATTGGACTAACAACACCTAATACTATATGTAGAGCATATGGGAAATCACTTTTTCGGATATTTCTTCACTTTTCCAATTTTATTTCGCCGCTTGAACTTTCCTTGGGTGAAAATGAACACAACACAACAGACAGCTTGAACCGTTTCATATATCAAGTCATTTTTAACACAACTGCTACCATGTACAATTTTACAATTATACTTGTGCTGAATTTTTCACAATACACGATCGGTCATTGATATTAAATTTCACCAAGCAACCAACATTAAAGTTCCAAATTTAAATTTTATTTGTTAGAATTATTCGTATCACTCACCCTACTTTCCCCCGGGCACCTTAGTTTTGATGTCTCTGTTAGGGAACACATTTCGGTGGGAACAAAGGCTCCCCCTTACTTTCAAGTATTTGCAATGTCGATCTCCCCATGCAGCTTGGTTTTGATGTCTCTGTTAGGGAACCGCCCACGTGTCGTCAATTTCGACCAATTAGAAATGGATATTACCGTTAGGATAGAGGTTGAGATTTCTCAATTGTTCGATAGTTAGTTTCATGACATATACAGGGTTTTCCATTTCGGGCTTCCTTAAGTATACAGCCCTGCGCTGACAACCGTTTGACATAGCTGTCAACCAAAGCGTCATATCGTTAGTTGAATGTTTGCCATTTTACAATATGGATCGTTTAAGCATCGCACAACGTGTTAATTTTGTTAAATTATACTATAAAAATGATGAAAAACCGGCAAATGTTTTTCGAGCATTACGGACGGGTTTTGGTCGTTATGAACGGCCTACAGAGCACACAATCGCTAATGTAGGGCGTAAATTCGAACAAACTGGATCCGTAGCGGATATTGTGAAACCTGTGCATCATCGTAATGTGTGTTCGGCCGAAAATATTGCTGCTGTTGCTGCCAGTGTGGAGGATGACCCGAATGTTTCGATTCCACGGCGTGTTCAGCAATTGGGCTTGTCAAACACATCATTGTGGCGAATTTTGCATTTGGACTTGCACCTACATCCATATAAAGTCCAACTGGTACAAAAATTAGAGCGTGGTGACCATGGAATGCGTCGGGCATACGTCGATTGGGTGAACGAACAACAGCAGCAAAATGCTGAATTTTCGCATCAAATTTTCATCAGCGATGAGGCACATTTCGAGCTCGGTGGCTATGTGAACACCCAAAATTTCCTTATATGGGGCTCAGAGAATCCACACGTGATTGATGAGAGGCCATTGTATCCGCCAAAAGTCACTGTTTGGTGCGCATTATGATCTAGTGGAGTCAACGGGCCGTATTTCTTTGAAAATGAGGACGGCGAGACGGTAACTGTGAATGGCCGCATGTTAACCGATTTTTTTTTTGCCACAAATTGAAGATATGAATACGGATGACATGTGGTTTCAGCAGGATGGCGCCACGTACCACACAACACGACCGAACATGGCCATATTGCGAACGAAATCTGAGGGACGCATAATTTCGCGTTTTGGTGATGCCAATTGGCAAAAAAAAGTCTAGCGGGTTCAAACCGCATGATCTGGACATGCGATTTGAACCCGCTAGACTTTTTTTTGTGGGGTTATGCGAAAGACCGTGTCTATGCCAGCTCTCCGCAAACTCTTGAACTTTTGAAAGACAACATTTGTGAAGTTATGACCGAGATACCGCCCCATATGTGCCGAAAAGTCATCGAAAATTACCTGTTCAATCAAGGTGTGCGAGGAAGCCCTAGGTGGACATTTGAATGATGTTGTATTTCACACACAATGGCATAAACCAAACTTTAATTTGAAATAAAAGTTTCATCGAAATTCGAATTCTAAGTGTGTTTTATTTCAATTTACTTTCGGAATTTAAAGTTGGAAAACCCTGTATTATTCTATTAAGTATAAAAATTGTTAGGAGCGTCGAAATCGATTGACGCAAAAATTTCATCAATCCATCATGAAATGACTTAGCAATAAGCGTTTGAAATTGGACAGTTTTCACGATGTGTTCGATTCTCGATTTTCAATTTGTACCCCAATATGTTCCCGGAAGACGTAATCCTACGTCAAAAACAAACATCGTTCACATCACGAAAATTGTTCAATGTTGAGATTAGATATTTCATAAGGGATTCATGATATTTTGCATCAATCGGTAACACAGTTTCTGATAGATAATATGTTAAAATTACGTTGAAAATAGAACTTTTAACAAACCGTAATTTATGAAGATCGCATGGAGTTTTTCTAACACGCACTGTAAAATCTGTTCACCCATGCTCACCAATGTTTATAAAACCGGTCAATATTGTAAAAAAACTAGTTATGACTGTATTATATTAACCATTCCATGCTAAACCGATATAGTGGTTCTCCGATTATCGTGAAAATTAGTAGTTTTGTTCCTTATCGCAGAATATTAGACAAATTTTTCGCAACTGTAGTTAATTTTCCAAACTGCTAATGGGCTTCAATTTGATATGTCGATCATTTGAATCGACACAATTCTTTAAAAGTTTTTATTTTTTTAAGAAAGTAATTTTCGGAAAAAAGGAGGAAGAATAATTTTTTGATACCCTGAAATAAATGGTCACTCTAACGAAAAAAAAAATAAAAATAGGGGTCTAATGTTTTGCGATAAAAAACAAAACTGCCAATTGTCACGTAAATCCAAGAAACACTTTATCGGTTTGGCAAGGAATGACTGATATATAGAATTTTTACAATATTGCAATCACGAATCATCCTTTCATGCGTCCAGATTCACTTTGAACCCTTCAACCAGTGATTTAATCATAATTACATTTTCCGTATGTCCACGTGTGTCACGAAAATATATATTCATATTTTTTTCCCGCTGTATGACATTGTTGCACCGGTTTCATCCCGTCTACGCAAATTGGACTCATCATTTGGTGATACACGAACAGATAAGGGCGTCAAGGTTTTTTTTCCCAGAAATGAGACGAACATGAAATCATTGGAAAAAACACGCCGGAAGAGAATGAGGTTGTTTATTAAATTAATATCTCCCAGTTGGGTAAGGAGCAATATTGTCGATCTATGAAAAACATTTGTGTTATCTTGAAACATTCTCTGGAAAAATGGATTTTCAAACGGAGAAGTGAGAAGAACCTATTATGTAACAAGAGATTTCAGCATAGAAAATAAACACAGCGGTAACCTTCTATTGTGTGTACTAACAAATCTGCCCAGCGAGGATGTTTAATTAGTTTGCCGTCCTATAAATATATATTTCCCTTTGTGAGTTCATGCTGTTTTTCCTCAAATCGCACCAGTATTGTCGGGGCAACATTCGAACCGTGTTCCATGACTTGTGAAAAATACAGACTGCGCTTATCACTGCTGAAAGTACTACCGGTGGCACTGTTGGAGGTAAATAGTATTGCAGCTGCTGTTGGAAACTGAAACAATTGCGCAAACACTAATTAAGATTTTCCCTGGCCGAGATAAACAGACCGTGACGCAGTGTACATTGCAAATGTACACGGAACTTTGCTGGAATGCTGAACAAGATAAACATGATGGTGTATATGTTTAATGCGCTCTAGTGCTATCCGTTCGGTGCGATAAACGGGAACTGATAACATAATTTTACGAACAAGAATGTAATTCGATTTGTGTACGCAAGTTTCCTAAGAGACACATGTGAAATAGAAACCAACTATCAAACTATTTATTTGTTTTTTATTATTTTTATACTTCCGAAAACATTAGAAAGAAATGTGATAACAATATACACTCAAATCCAGACGAACTGGACATACAAGAACAAATTCACTTCAATTCGGGCCTAAGAAAGAAAACTCAGCATTTTTACACATGATTTTTTTTTCTAGGTAGTATTCAAAAGAACATCGTGTCTCATTATTTTATCTGTTTAATCACGGAGAATGTTTTGCACTTATTCCATATTCATTGAAAGCGCCCAAATCGGTTTCGCTATTATGAACTGAATTCAATTCTCGAAAGAGCACTCAGCATTAATTTCCAATGCACTTTCCACTCTATTTACAGAAGTTCCAATACGGCGACCGAGACCTCGCCTCGTGTACATTTCTCGAGAACGAGCAATTCTCCCGCGCTGCCTTCCATATTGCGTTCTTCTCGAGCTCCTACCTGGTGCCACTGGTTCTGATCAGTGCCCTGTACATGTGTATGCTGTCCCGGCTGTGGCGGAGTTCGGTCGGGGGTCGTTCCGCGGAGTCCAAAAAGAGCAAGAAACGTGTCACCCGGCTAGTGGTGGTAGTGGTCGCAGCCTTTGCCTCTCTATGGTTTCCCATTCAGGTAAGTTCTATCAGTGCCATCATCAGAGCACACATGGAGTACGCGATAATTGGTAATGGAACTAATTGATTTCAATCATCATCGGTGAACGGGGTTTCCACTCTGTGATAGAGTGATATTCTCGCCATGAAATGAAAAGTTAAATTGTCCACGTAAGCTCGTGGCCAGCGGAAACCACGTAATCAAATTCTCACTGTTATATGATCAGATAACATTTTAGATTAATTTCCCCTAATTTGTATTCTGCACCACCGCTGTGCGATGATTGCACACTGGCCGAGTGAAATATTCCATGAAGAAATTAATTGCGGATTGGTTTGGATTGTAATAAATTTTAATTAGAAACTAATTATAATGGGTCTCAGTTTCTATTTTTGGTTTTTATAAAAATTATGGGTCGTATATACTTGACAAAAAAAAATCAGAGGAACGATTAACTTAAAACTTTTATCGATCGACTAAAAAAGTCTGTAAAGGTATGGTATGAAATGAAGGTATGAAATTTTGCAGGGGTTTTGAAGCTGAAGCTGAGGGTTTTTTTACTTAACATATCCAAAAATCATAGATGTTTTTGACGTAGGACTACGTCTTACATTAAGGGTGCCAAATCAGAAAACAGGTCACGTTTTCATGAAATAAAGTTTACGTTAATAACTATTTTTGCTGCGAACGGTTTGACGATTTGCGTACCAATCGAAACGGAAACTTTCTAAGATTGGTTTGATATGCTATACATTACAATCCCATGGTCTGTATATGGTTTAAATTGATGAAAATTGGAAGCATTTCCATTTCCCCATACATTTGTGTACTTTCCCGAACAGAGCTGTCAATAACGAGCAACTTAAGCAGCCGCAGGAATAGAAACAGTCGGAGACGAATGAATTGTTGGATTTAAAATTTCCGTAAATAAATGAAAAGAAGAAGAAGAATAGAAACAACGAAGGGGGATAGCGAAAAGAGAATATTTGCGAAGTAAGTAAGCTGCGTATAAGTATCATCTCCTCTGAGGAAAATTCTTAGAATTTTTCTGTGCCCAAACCATCGAAAGTCGCTGATTCTGCTCGTTTTGTGTTTTACGTTTCCCCCGAGCGGTGAACGCTAGCTGTACATGTAAATGGCACACCTTCGATACTTTTTGTTGCCATTCGTATTTGCTCTCGTGGGCATCGGCTCTGTCCTGACGCAATAAGCTCCTAGCTTTGTTAACGGTTTTGACCGAGAGTCGAGAAACGATTTTTCATAAAGGTCATCCTCGCGATGTTTCATTTTTATCGCTGCAACTGTGTGCATCGGTTAGACGCGTGTTTGATGTTTGTTGAATGGCGATGCACGGAAGATGCGTCTCGTTAAATACTCAGTGCAATGCGTGCATTGATATAAAGAAACAAATTGCGACATATGACCAATTACTGTATTGTTCTAGCAAAGGCAACAAAAAATCGTTGCATCTCGAAATGATTCTACAAACCACGCAAGCCATTAAACCTTTTCAGCGTCCCCGGAACTTTTTACTAGAAAGTTATTTATGAACTTTCGACGTATTCGCGAATAATATCCGAAATGCTAAACCAACAAATTTCAAAAACAAAAGATTGCGTAGTCCTACGTCCTAAGCGGTCGTGTCTCGGATACAACCCCTCGATTTTTTTTTGTCTTTATTAGAAAGACTTTCAGCGTTAGGCTGGTTCACCAAACGTTTGATAATTCTTCCGTGCATATATTTTGTCCTAGGCATCATACCAAACGTAAAAGGTCTGTCATAAAATTTACTTTTAACAAAGAACAATTTTTCACAATGCATGAATTGACTTTACATGGGATTTGTTCAATCTGTTTACTTACAAAGCAAATATATTGAATTCAATTGAATTTGGAAACTGTTTTATTCATTCAAGAATTTCAATACAAACGAATGATTGCTAAGCTAAGGTAATCCACGTCAACCTTGCGGTTCTATCATAGATATAACCGACCCATTTTTATTTTTGAATTTTGACTCATAATCAATGCCAGAACGAATATCGTTTCGAATGTGATAATATCAATTGATTCTGATATGAGGTATATGGATCTCGTGGTGGACTGAACCAGACTGCCGTCGCTCCGTAGCATCCCAATTTGCTGCGCTCTGTCGATGCCTGTGTTGGTCTCCATCACGTGCGATGTTTTCTGCC
This sequence comes from Toxorhynchites rutilus septentrionalis, assembly GCF_029784135.1. Classification (NCBI taxonomy): domain Eukaryota; kingdom Metazoa; phylum Arthropoda; class Insecta; order Diptera; family Culicidae; genus Toxorhynchites; species Toxorhynchites rutilus. The sequence continues at coordinate 46,316,525 of NC_073744.1, forward strand.
GATCGAACTTCGCCAGAATGCTGATTGTTTCCAACGCTGAGATCGTATAGGGGAAAGACGGGCACCCCTGTATAATTGATAAATAACATTTTTATTTTAAAATTCAATAATGTACAAACTTGCAATACAGTGTATCAATACCTTTGACTTAGCTGGCTTTCTGTTAAAATTGTAAATAAAAACAAAAAAAAGTAATCTTAAAAGAGTAGCTCGATGTAAATTTTCGTCTGCAGAAAATAAAGTTTCTCATTCATTTCGTTTTTTATCATCTGTGGAGGCGATCTGGCGTAGTGGTAACATCCATGCCTCTCACGCTAAAGGTCACGAGTTCAATTCTCACTCCCGACATTCTTCCAAAAATGGAAGTAAAAAAAAGTCACGAACCAGCCAAATGAGTTGAAAATCACTATAATACAGATATAAAAAAAAATCGTTTTTTAACAAGTAATTTTTACTTCAAAAATATTGACGAAATTAAAATATCAATCATGTCGGGTAAGACAGAAACTCCACCGACAAAGAACAAACATTTTGTTTTGGAAACAATTTGATTATCTCCTCCTTCTTTTATTAACAAATACCCACTAACTACGTTCGCAAGTGCAACCACATATCATGGATGAATCAGCAGAGCGGTTTTTAAAACGTTATCCGAATTTGTCATTCCGAATGCCGGAAGCTAAAGGGTGTGTCACATCAAATTGCATCACGGAAAAAACGCTGTAGAAATTCGCCCAGTAGACCGATCCTTTTGAAAATTTTAGACAGTAAAATAAAAACTATTAAACAACTTTTGGCATTTTCTTTTTATTCATACTTCGAGCCCAAGCCCGTATGCTCGCACCTTCCTCTTTACCCCGTCCATAAGGTTCTGTACAACGTCAGGTTGTAGTTTTTTTTGAACAGAAATCCATTTTCTCTTGAAGTCCGCCTCCGATTTGACAACTTTTGGGTTCTTCCGGAGGGCCTGCTTCATAATCGCCCAATATTTCTCTATTGGGCGAAGCTCCGGCGCGTTGGGCGGGTTCATTTCCTTTGGCACGAAGGTGACCTCGTTGGCTTCGTACCACTCCAACACGTCCTTTGAATAGTGGCACGAAGCGAGATCCGGCCAGAAGATGGTCGGGCCCTCGTGCTGCTTCAATAGTGGTAGTAAGCGCTTCTGTAGGCACTCCTTAAGGTAAACCTGCCCGTTTACCGTGCCGGTCATCACGAAGGGGGCGCTCCGCTTTCCGCAAGAGCAGATCGCTTGCCACACCATGTACTTTTTGGCAAACTTGGATAGTTTCTGCTTGCGAATCTCCTCCGGAACGCTGAATTTGTCCTCTGCGGAGAAGAACAACAGGCCCGGCAGCTGACGAAAGTCCGCTTTTACGTAGGTTTCGTCGTCCATTAACAGGCAATGCGGCTTCGTCAGCATTTCGGTGTACAGCTTCCGGGCTCGCGTCTTCCCCACCATGTTTTGCCTTTCGTCGCGGTTAGGAGCCTTCTGAACCTTGTATGTACGCAGGCCCTCCCGCTGCTTGGTCCGCTGGACGAATGAACTTGACAAATTCAGCTTATTGGCGACATCCCGGACCGAACTTCTCGGATCACGTCTAAACTGCTTAACTACGCGCTTGTGATCTTTTTCACTGACGGAGCATCCATTTTTGCCGTTCTTCACCTTCCGGTCGATGGTTAGGTTCTCGAAGTATCGTTTTAGTACTCTGCTGACCGTGGATTGGACGATTCCCTGCATCTTACCGATGTCCCGATGTGACAACTCCGGATTCTCGAAATGAGTGCACAGCATTAATTCACGACGCTCTTTTTCGTTCGACGACATTTTTCCAAATTTACGAAAAATTGACAGTGAAGCATGGTCAACGTGATCTATACACTCTTATCTGATTATAACCGAAAGCTGAAGATATAATTCCTAAAAATTAAATTTCTACAGCGTTTTTTCCGTGATGCAATTTGATGTGACACACCCTTTATTTTAGACATGAAAAAATGAGAAAAATTACAAGCCCTTCTAGGTGATTTTAGTCTAGTTTTTTTTTGTTAGATTATCTTTAAGATATATTTGAACACCTCCAAAACTTATCGAGTACATAAACTTGAATTTTCAGTTAGTGTCCATCTTTCCCACCCCAAGTGTCCGTCTTTCCCTACTCAATCTAATTTTTTCAAAGACAAATTTTATTATAAAAAGAGCTCTAGACTATCAATTTGTGGTGAGATGGCTATATATTTTTTATGAAATTCACGAAAAAATCAACTTTTACTTAGGGTTACCACCCTTCCCCTACGTAGTGGTGAATGCTAGGTTGACCTCATAGCGGTGAACGAAAACCCTATAGGAGCGAAAGATAAGTTAGTTGTTTTCTTTCCTTCCTGCGCTGTGGAGGCGCTGATGATTACAGTTACAGTTGTTCCTCATCAGCTGTTATTTCCCGTTAGTTTGTCTACGATGTGTCTGCAATTATTTGGGTTTTGTGCGGCGAAACAGCTTACGTGGGGAATTCCTGGTCAGGGTAGTAGCAAGGTGCTCGTACTGTGAATAACATTAAATAAATCATTCGCTTGACATTTGAAGCGACGGTGCTGCTGCAAGCATTGACTGCATGTGTGAACTAATGGAGACGTTGACGTTCTTATCCGTAACGTTCTATGTGAATCGCTTTTAACGATACCATCGATCATGTATGACATCTTGGGGAAACTGAAAAAATTGACATGGGCTATTTCACTTTGAAATTAATTTCCTTTACAACAAGATGAGCAATACAATCCTCAGAGAAAGAGCGATCAGACGAGCATTGGGTTGAATCGGGCGACACTTGATAATGAAAGTGTCATTGGACAACAATGAAAAAAAGCAAATCACACTGCTAGGATTAGCATATTAGTCAATGTTCCTCAAAACTGCTAGGACCATGCCAGCGGGAACTAAGTAAAGAAGATGGGCGTATGTGCACATCTTGTCCTTCTGAGAGCAAGCTGCCGCTTCGTTGCCTGCCCTGGTCGATGGAAAACAATGTAATGATGGATTGGCAGAAAAATGCTATAGCGTAGTCCAGTCACGGCACGGATTGTTGTGTCGACAAACTGAAGTTATTCGCCGGATTAGAGGAAAGGCACATGCCCGATTACTACACTTCGCTGGGGCGATTATCCTGTGAGAGCAAAATAGTTATGACGATGATAGATGATTGCTGATCGATGAAAGCATTTTCATGCAATTTAGCGTTAAGGTACAATAATTATATTTGACTGTGTGCTCAAGATTTGCTAACAGCACTAAAACGAAACGGGTTTGACGGAACTTTGAACAACAACGGCTCGTACACATTTAGTACTTCTCGGTGCTACCGCCAGAAAATCACGTCTTGTATTGAATCTTCCCCCCTTCAGAGGGAATCCATATTTTCAGAACATTCTCCTTTTAACGCTATTTCCCTTACGGCATCGTGATAAATGTATTTTAGTCGCTTTTGCACGGTTTGTATACACTTTCAAGCATTTGGGTAGTGTCGAGTATGTCGAAAGAAACCTTTCTTTGATGACAAAATAAATATTGTGTCACACGATGCAATCAGCTGGGATTGAGACATTAACACTGAAATTGAAATATTTGTGTTCGTATTTATTCCACAAAATATCCACAGTGCATGTTGAGATACGAAAGTACACAGATGGGTTAGATGATAGCTGATATTGTGTGTACATGTTGTGCCATGTTGGGGCAACAATCTCGGTTCAGAAATGAAGTTGAAGGACATATCCGACAGAATCCATCATTCATAATATGGATCGAACCAATTGAGTTTTTCCAACAAACTCAAACTGTATTATATGTTGTGATAGAATAAACTAGCGTAAACATTCGCGTTTCAAACTTTTAATTTAGTTTTCGCGTTTTGGAAATTTCGCTGCATCATCTGTTTTGGACACATGCTCATTATCCTGTAAATTGAACCTGTGAATGAATACGTCAAGCTTGTGTGTGCTGAAAGCGTACCATGAATTAACACGAGCGGAAAAATTAATTTCGGGATACCTTCAGGGATACGTTAAGCAAAACGTTTAAAATAATTGCTTACCTGTCACTTCATTAGGGCAAAATTAATTAATTTCATTGCTTCTAATTGCAGGTCATCTTGGTGCTCAAAAGTATAGGCGTGTTCGTGCCAGATACCTATTTTAAGATCTCACTCCAAATCATCTCGCATGTGCTGGCGTACACGAGCTCCTGCATCAATCCGCTGCTGTACGCGTTTCTGTCCGAGAATTTTCGGAAAGCGTTCCGGAAGGTAAGTTTGTTTCTTTAACCTGCAGTCGAACATTTATTGTAAATAAAAGGTGTGCTGGAATTCTGAAAATTGAAACACTAAAATTCTAGAGAACGAGCTAGATGGTCGGAAAATTAGCGAAAACAAGTTTTGACGTAGAACTACGTCTTTAATGCCAAACCCTGCACCCTTAATGCCAAATCAGAAAACAGGTCACGTTTTTATGAAATAATGTTAACGTTAATGATTATTTTTTCCGCTAACGGATTTTGGCGATTTGCATACCAAACGAATCGGAAATTCCCTAAGATTTTTTTGATATTCTATACATTACAATCGCATAGTCTGTATATGTTTTAAATTGATCAAAATTGGTAGCATTCCCATTTCCTCATACATTTGTTCTGTCCATTTGTGTGCTTTCCCGAATGGAGCTGTCAATAACGAGCAACTTATCGACGAGCAACGACGGGGAAATCATAAGATGTAAAGTCTCCGTGAACAAAGGAAAAGAAGAAGAACGGAGGGGAATATTTGCCTAGAGTATAAACAGTGTATCTCGCTGAGGCAAACTTTCATTCTTCGTGAAGAAATCGACTGAACAACATCGTTGCTGGGTGAGCTGGACGGCGAGGGATCGAATGCCTTTCTCAAAGAAATTCCAACTGTCCAAGGGCCTTTTTGAAGTTTAGAGACGAATGAACTGAAGAAGTTTAAAGTCTCAAGCAAGGAAGGAAGGCAAACTTTCAGTATCGTTCTGTATTCAAAGCAATGAATATCGTTATTCCTTGTTTTGTGTCATCACATGTCTTCGTATCGGACTGAGCTGTGGACGCGACCAAATTTCTCACTCGCTGATGTCTCTTACATTGCAATCATTACATCAAACTGACGCTATTCCATTAAGGTTGAGAACTACATAATTGAGTGGGGAATGATTAAACTAGGCTATCATCGGCTCACCAAGAAAATAATTGTTCTGGAATTTTGTGTGTCATTTGGTTTCGCATGACAGTAGCAAAACTATCCCCACCAAGGATGAAGCCTAAGCTAATCGAGACTGGATATATTAATAGAAAGGGCTTCTGTTGAGAAGAGCGTAAAGCGGAGAAAAGTGTGTGTATTTTTAATTGCTTCAAGCTAGTACATCTTCGCTAAAACCCCATTTCTATCTGCTCCCGTGTGCATTGGCCCGGTCGCGATGCAACAATCGTCTATTTTTTTATGCTATGATCGACGATTGGTTGCTGTTGCAATTTATGTAGTCTTAATGACACATATAAACAAGGAGGGGAGATAGCGGGAGGGAAATATTTACGGTATTAGTAATGAATCTCTGCTGAGGAAAATATTCAGCCTTTTTACAAGCAGTTAATATTGTTTGTTTTCTGTCATCAATGCATTGAACTGACGCTATGGTGAAGCAGGTGTCAAGGATGTGCTTTTCGAGGTTATGGAGATTAACAGATAGAGTTTATTTCGTTTATTTAGTCACCAAGAAAGTAAAAAACTTTCTCCACTAAGTATGACAGCTGCGCTTATCTCGATCATGTATTGTTCTGCGAGCACAAGAATGAATCATCAAATGATTCTACAATAAAAAAAACATTTCAGGGCGACCAAACTGGTAGAATGGTTATTTCAAAATTTTCGTAGCATTATTAAATAATATTTGCAATTATGAACGAGCGACTAAGCGTAGTTCTGCGTCAACAATGCGGTCGTGTCTTGAGCACAACCCCCTATAATTTTTTTTGATACCAAATAGTGTTAATCGTTTCAACAAGCCAGGGAAGTGCAACATGAAGATATTTGCATGATATCATCATTCAGAAATGGGAACTGTTTAGCGCGTTTCATATATCAACATTGTTTCGGAAAACTATCTAAGTGTGAAATATGAAGGGTGGATCGGTAAAAAAGCTATCAACTCAAAAATTGTGCCTTTCTCTTAACCATGCATTAAATAAAATAAGTCTAGGGCATTGATAAGACTAAAATAAAATCGTGGGACATATGATGAAGTCGCTAATTGTGGATAATCGAAATCCAACGTGCCCCACGATTTTATTTTAGTCTTATCAATGCCCTAGCATAATGAAGGAGAGGTGTGATAACTGATAACTGCTACTTGCCTAATTATTTTCTAGTTTTTAGTACATTGTCATGTTTAATCACAATTAAACCATTTAACTTAAAATGTTTTTTTTTACTTATTTTATTTTCTAGTTTTCAGTACATTATCTGTTTCATTAGAATATTTCTCTACAAGAAAATCATTGTACTGTATTCTATCAGTCAAATAATTTCATTTGATACCGATATTGAGTGGATTGCAGAAAACACATAGTGTATTCTCCAAGTCAAGTTCGTTCGTTTAATACACAGATCTCAATCATCCTTTTTTTTTGACGTGGGACTACGTCTCACAGTTAATAGATGCGTAGAAATATTCACTATCAATTGATGCAAACATCTTGCCGATCCGGTAAGGCATGTTCGAGTTATAAGTGTTCGAAATCTTTCATTTTTTCCTGCATGTTCTGTGTTTAGGTTTTCATTTTACCCCACATATAAAATGAAATCCACAGAACATGCAGGAAAAAATGAAAGATTTCGAACGCTTATAACTCGAACATTTCTTACCGGATCGGAAAGATGTTTGCATCAATTGATAGTGAATATTTCTACGCATCTATTTATTGCGATGTTATTTACACGGTTTCCCCAACACAGCCATCAAAACCAAACAGCCTTGGGGAAATCGGCATTGCAAATACATGAGCGTACGGGGACTTTGTTCTCGCCGAAAAATGTTCCCTAACACAGACTTCAAAGCCAAGCAGCGTTGGAGAAATCGGCATTGCAAACAGATGAAAGTAGAGGGAGCTTTTGTTCCCATCGAAATGTGTTCCCTAACAGAGATTTCAAAACCAAGGTGCCAGGAGGAAATCGGTATTGAAACTTCATGCAAGTCGGGGGTATTTTTGTTCCGACTGAAATGTGTTTCCCTAAAACAGACTTCAAACCCATGTAGCGTGGGGAAATTGACATTGCAAATTCATGCAAGTCAGGTATATTTTTGTTCCGGTTGAAATGTGTTTCCCCACCACAGACTTCAAATCCAAGCCTTCTGGGGAAATCGGCTTTGCAAATGAATGCAAACTGCGAGTACTTTTGTACTCACTTGCCTTTGGGCAGACTGGAATATGTTTCCCTACCACGACCTTCTAAACTTAGGAACCAGGGAAAATCGTGCAGACACGCGAATGAACTTTTAAGTTTCAAGCAAATTCGCGGTTCGAGAAGTACGTACACTTGAGAGATGCAACTCGAACATTTCTTACTGGATCGGAAGGATGTTTGCATCAATTGATAGTGAATATTTCGACGCTTCTATCACAATCAATAAAATGTTGTTTTAAATGTTGATTGAATAACTGTAAAATGTTAAGCGTTATCTAAACGCCCTAACTGCCTCGTTTTGATTGGCCCGATTTACGGTTTCCCCAACACAGCCATCAAAACCAAGCAGCCTTGAGGAAATCGACATTGCAAATACATGGAAGTAGGAGGATTTTTGTTCTTACCGAAAAATGTTCCATAACACAGATAACACATAACACAGACTTAAAACCATGCAGCGTTTGGAGAAATCGGCATTGCAAACACATGAAAGTATAGGGAAAATTTGTTCCAACCGAAATGTGTTCCCTAACAGAGATTTCAAAACCAAGGTGCCTGGAGGAAATCGGCATTGAAAATTCATGCAAATCGGGGGTATTTTTGTTCCGACTGAATTGTCTTTCCCTAACACAGAAATTGGCATTGCAGAATGTCATCATTCTTTGTGTGGACACCGACTGGACAACATCATTGCTGGACGAACTTAACAACGAGAGATCGAGTGCCTTTCTCAAGGAAATGAGGGTGGAGGTGTAGCACAGGAGTAAAGCAAAGTTTTTCCAAGGGCCTTTCTAAAGGCTAGAGATGAATGAACTGAAAAAGTTTCAAATCTCTATAATCAAAAACCAAACCATACCATTGCAGAAACATGCAAGTCGGGGGTATTTTTGTTCCGACTAAAATGTGAAACATCAGAAACAAGGTGTCTGGGGAAATCGGCATTGCAAACACTCGAAAGTAGGGGAGTATTTGTTCCCACCAAAATATGTTCCCTAACAGACATTTCAAAATCAAGGTGCCTGGAGGAAATTGGCATTGCAAATTCATGCAGGTTGGGGATATTTTTGCTCCGACTGAAATGTGTTTCCCTAACACAGACTTCAAAACCAAGATTTCTGGGGAAATGGGCTTTGCAAACAAATGAAAGCTGCGAGTACTTTTGTATTCGCTTGGCTTCCTGTAGACTAGAATATTGCGCTTACATGGCATTCGTTCAATCTTCTTACTCACAAATCAAACATATAGAATTCAATTGAATTCGGAAATTATTTCATTCAAAGAAGAATTTAATCTCTACAAACAAATAATTGCTAAGCTAAGGTCCCACGTCAACCTTGCGGTTATATCATAGATATAACCCACCCATTTTTTTTGAGATGATATTATAAGTTTTAAAATGACAGCAGAGATAAAGGTGTTTTATAAACTCGGTCAGTTCCTATTGGTCAAATTTCTATTAATTTGGGATAACCCTACAGACATACAAACAGTTCAAGCTAAATAAAACCGTTTAATAAAGTAATTTGCTATTTTGTAATTGCGGCCATCATGGATTTGGATTTGGATTTGATACCCATAATAATAGGGTTTTGAGGAAATATGTAGTCCGCCATTTCGTAGTGGCAGCCATCTTGGTGCCATCAGCCATCAGGTGCTCCCGTGGCCGAGTTGTTAGCGTCCCACACTATCATGCCGGGGGTTCGGGCTCGATTCCCGTTCTGGCCGGGGGATTTTTCGTCAAAGAAATTTTTCCGGCTTGCACTGTGGTCACGCGTATTCTAGAGCTTGCCGCTCCAGAGTACATTTAAGGCGTGTTATTCGGCATAGAAAGCTCAAACAAGTATTACTAATAAAAATGACGCAAGTAATGCTACGTTGAGAAGGCAAAAGTTCCGCTGGAACGTTATAGCCATCCAAGAAGAAGAAGCCATCTTGGATTTGCATTTTTTCATAAATAACCGTGTTCTACTAGTGAAGCCATTTCATTTTATACCCATATTAACACTCCTATACTCGCGCATTGGTCTGTCAGACCGAGAAATCAATAATTCGTTCATTTCTCAGAAAATATCAACACTACGACTTTGCGATTCTCTCTAGCTTCGTTATTCGTCGTTCGTCATCATTTAGCGTATCGCATGTGTTGGTACAAAGGGGACATGTGCCACTTTTTTAACACATTCGGTCTGACACACCGATGCGAGTATAGGAGTAACTTTTTTGGACAAGTGCATTTCTTCATATTCTAGAATATTGTTGAATGAAGGCATAAATTAATGTTAGTGACGTGGAATATTTATTGAATATAATGCATAGGATCATTACCGGACTATTCTTATTTGATTTCAGTCCTTTTTGAAACTATTCATCGATATATTCGTCGTTAGATTCATACGTTCAAAAGCAAAATATAAATGTTTGACTTTCGTATAGTTTATTCGCTAAATATAATGGTCATACATTTACACACTTGTGAAAGAATTTCTCTTGTGGAAGAATTGTAAACAGTAAACTATGAACTAATCGATAGCTTATTGTAATTTTTAACAGTTACAGTTTCGAGGATATTTTTTTTTATAATGGACAATATCGACATGAAAACAAGAAAAAGAAAAGGACATTCCTAGAAATCCTTTTATATCATCTTTTTATGCTCCATCTAAAAAAAGGCATTAATTTTTAGTTTACCAAAAAAACAGAGACAAAGAATATTAGGAATATGCAAACTTTATATTCCAGAACTTTTATCATCTGGTAATTATCTAGAAGGTCGTTATTTATTGTTCTCTTCGATAAAAGACCCGAAAACACGCATCAACTGCATGAAATGTAAAAAATATGTTTGTTTCGAGCATGCAGTTATGCTATGTTCTGATTCTTAGTCCAATGAAACCACAATCGATTAATACGTTTTTATGTTATTTTATAGCTCTTTATACTTCCATGAATTATATTCAGTTGCTTACTTTTAATTGATAACAGTGAAAAATTCGAATTCCGTTATTTGTGTTGGAGTATCAAAAATTACTCTATTTTGAGGAGGCTGAATAAGATGACTATTAAAACATAATAAAGACGAAGAAAACATATTTTTTGGAGTTTTTTCATTCAATCATACCCTCTTCTTCAAATAAATGCCAATAAAGCCTGTAAAATACACAATGGCAACATTACAGAGAAGTTCAATTTTCGGTCTGTAACACCGTGCGCGAGTATACGTGTTATGATTTTGCACGCGAGTACAGGAGGGTTAATGAGGTTTTGAAAAAATATGTAGTCCACCATTTTGTAGTGGCAGCCATCTTGGATTTACATTTTTCCTAAATAACCGTATTCTACTAGTCAAGCCCTTTCATTTGATACCCATATTAACGGGGTTTTGACATAATATGTAGGCCGCAATTTGGTGGTGGCAGCCATATTGTATTTGCATTTTTCATAAATAACAGCCATCTTGGATTTGCATTTTTCATAAATAACTGTGTCAAGCACTTTCATTTGATACCCATATTGATGGGGTTTTGGAAAACCCATATCGATGAGGTTTCGAGAAATATGTGATCTGCCATTTTGTAGCGGCCGCCATCTTGAATTTTCAAGATGAAATACGCAGTTTTATAATAGGGGGTCAAATTTCTATTAATGTGGGTCAGCGCTACAGACGTTACGTTACAAACATACAAACATACAAACAGATTACAGGGCAAGCTAAATAAAACCGTTTGATAAAAATAACAAAACATCAACATCTATTATTGTGTTTTCAATGTTTAGTTCAGTTCTGTGAAACCGGAAACCAGGACACCATTTGGAGTATTATTATTATTATTATTATTTTTATTAATCCGTTTACTTTTACAGGCTCAGTTACATAGATTTAAAGGAGCCAAACTCTTAACTATATTTTTACTAGAATATATTAACATGTTTTCTTAATTCTATGGTTAATAAAATAGGAAACCGATTACTCGCGGTCGACTCGATTTCAGAAGGAATATTTTCATTAGATAAAGGATAGGATGTGTGCGACTTACCTCGACGAGAGTCCGTAAAAGAGTGGGTGAATGGTTGGTGGGGAGATGCTCGGGTCGTGTGTGTGAATTGAGGCGTTACTCGTTTAACGGCTTTGTACTACTCCGCTTGCAACGGTGGATGATGGTACTAGCATAGTTAAGCTCCATTCACAATAGCGTTATATATGCCACACAGGATGTAAGGAGATTGTAACAATGTTCACACTCACACTCACATGCACATTCTCATTCATATTCACACTTCACACTCAATTCACACACAAAACTATCTTTCCATCTAATCATTTGGAGTATTGAGTGAGTTAAATTCACGGATTTCTGAAGAGCTACAAAAACTCCATTCAAAAGCAATTGTCCTTGAATTCAAGTTTCCGTTTGTTTGTCCCCTGGTTTGTAAATGGTTAAAATTCATGAAAACTTTAGGCGTTTCCATTTTTCCATACATTTGTTCTGTCCATGTGTGTGCTTTCCCGAACAGAGCTGTCTATAACGAGCAACTTATCGACGACCAACGAAGGGGAAATCGTAGGATTTGAAGTCGCCGTGAACAAAGGAAAAGTAGAAGAATGAAGGGGAATATTTGCCTTGAGTATAAACAGTGGATCTCGCTGAAACAAACTTTCATTCGGCATCGGACTGTATAGTAATCCAGTTCACTTTGCTTTCACTGCGATTCGATCTAAGATTGGACCCCACCAGTGGTAATCCAACTTGGATATCGTCGTTTGCTTTTTCTGTTCGTTATTCGTATCGTGTGTTTTTCTTCCCGCGTCATAAATTAGACGTTTCGCGTAGTGTGTTATGAGCAAAAAGAAGAGAGAGGCAGGCTCTAGCCCTGCAAAAAACGAACGCATTGCCAGGGGCAATGAAATTTCGAGGCAAGCGTCATCTAATGATGCACGCGATGTTGGTGTAGTGAAAAGCGCTCGCACTGAACCGAGCTTTCGCGAGTGTGACACCGCATCGAACAACAGCAAAATAGACGATTTCGGCGCGTCGGTCGAAAATGTAAACGGCTTCTTTGGTGCCTTTGAGAATGCATTAATGCATTAAACTGACGTTATGGCAAAGCAGGCGTTAAGGTTATGCTCCAAAAAAAATTTGGGGAATACTAAGCATCTTGAATGTCTTACTGGAATGTTATAAGTTATTTAGGTTCGCGTGCCAGTCGCAAAACTGCCTTCAACTAGGATTGCATTTGTGCTAATATTGATCATAATGAAGCATTGCTACTGTTGTTGTTGATATTAACAAAAAGAGTTTATTTCGGTTGTTTAGTTACCAAGAAAGTAAATGTCGTTCTGGAATTTTGTATGTGATTAGGTTTTGCTTACCAGTAGCAAAAATTCCTCCACTAAGGGTGACAGCACTCTCGAGCATGAGAAAGTAATGCAACTTTTTTCGTCAACATCGTCAACTGATTTTACAATGAAAAACCATTTCAAAGATTATTCTACTAAGCAGTTGTTTCGAAAATTTCACAGCATTATACAATAATATCCGAAGGTATAAACAAGCGACTTATATAAAATAACAGCGTAGTTCTACGTCAACAATGCGGTCGTATCTTGGACACAACCTCCTATATATTTTTTTCGATCTAGAATATACCAGTACTAGAAAATTAGACTTCCAACAAAACTATGAAAATGGCAAGTTTTCCATTTCAATTCTTTCAAAATCTATCCCGCAATTATCCGTCAATCCGAATTCGCAACTATATCAAACAAATTTGGTCACTCTTTTTGTTTGTTTCTTCTTTCTTAGTATTCTGATATTGCTTTTGTTGCTATCGTGCAGTTGTATTCCTTATCAGCGATACCATGCAAACACACCACCCAGCAAGACCTGTTCCAGTCAACGTTATTGTATTGAGGTAATCTATCTGCTGCTGCAAGAGGGGAGTCACCCGATGTCTTCAACGTATCAAATCTAAGCCAGTTGATGGATGATTGCTGGAAGAATCTGATTTATGGCTTCCAAGGATTTATTCTTATTCGGAAACCCTTTGTTATCGTTCTCTTAGTCAGACGGTCCCTATTCATCCCGATGCCTTGCTTCCAGTCAAATATTTTATCATGAACTGGGGTAGCTTTCCTTTGTTTGTCTTGTCGTATTCGGCAACATGTATGTTGTAAAAGTTTCTGTCAGCGAAAGTTCTGCTCATAAAGCCTTTCATTTCATTTCCACTAATATTTGAATCTCGAGTTGCTACAATCCATATAGACACGTTAGTCGCTAGTTGTTAACAGTTCTGTGATTTTCACGGTTCAAATGGTTTTGCAAACCATGCTTAACTCACGTACTTTGGGAATCAGCAACAGCGTTTTTTTTTGTTTCATGCTATTTGTGAACTAGATCCATTTCAAACATAGCCGAACGGTGCTTCCTGCTGAAGGTGATGCTTCGGATCCCCTCGAAACAAAAGCGGACGTGGAATAATATGCCACTCATCATGAAACTGTCATACGCAACGCTGCTGGCATTAAAGTTGAAGAATCGTTCAATCTTCAATGCGAAAATCGTGAAACAAAGCATAATATCGCATTGAAAGCACACAACGAAAATCTGAAACAGTTTTCAAAAGTTTACATTGTACATAATTTGATTTATTTATTTATTTATCCCTAACAGGCCTGACCATGAGTGCTCTAATGATAAAATATGTTTTGAATATTCTGAAATATATCATGAGTTATACTTCAGACAGTAAGTAGAGGGTTAGAAAAGGTTTTAAAAATGAACGTGTGAGAGCGCAAATTTCGTATCAATATATTCTATCAAATATATACCGAGAATTTGTGTTCTAAATCTAAATTTATATTTTTGCCTTCAAAATAGGCCCATCCTGAAACAATACACTTTTCCCACCGAACAATTCAGTCATCGAAACACATTTCAAAGCTGTATTCAGGAATTGCCTCCAGTTCACGCAGCGATGTTTATTTTTTTATGTCTTCAATGCTGTCAAAAAGGTCCCAAGAAGCGTTAATTTGAGTTTCGGAAATAGGAATAAATCAATCGAGCCCATATCTGGAGAGGACACTCAATCACATTCATGCTACTCTTGGTTAAAAATTCGTTCACAATGATCGATCGATGAGCTGTTGCATTATCGTGGTGCAAAATCCAAATGTTATCCCTCCACAATTCGGACCGTTTGCGATGAATTTCCTCTTTCAGACAACTCATCATGACTGCTAGACCATCGGAAGAAGCATCAGCAGAGATAATGATCACTTCCCCGTATCGTAATGTGTGAGCAAAATGTCACATGAGAAGAAAGCTTCGAACTGATCAAATACAACATCAATTCTGGTGTTCAGAGAAATTTCATCCCTGCTTTAAGCAAACAAACTGTAGAACATAAAACACACCTCTAATGAACTACTTACCAGTTCTTACACGTCGCACACACTGTGCGAATCCAAAAACAGAAAACAAAACACACATTGTTTACTATACTCAAATTATTTAACGTGAAAGAAAAGTTATTCGGATGTTCTGTAGAGGCGTTTTACGAAAAGTGGTGAACGTTCATAGAAAGAAGGTGCCACTAGTAAATAATTAATTTCGAAAGAGTGTCATTTGTATAAAATAACATACAAATTTAGTTGAGATAATTTAGTGTTTAGTTGAGATTTCTCTACCAAGTAATATACCTTGAGTAGGCTGACCAAATAGTTCAGGTATAAAAACGAGACACGGGAGCCAAAAAAACAACTTTTGAAATTATCCGAAATAATTGATTGAGTGAATAAAACCGAGTATAAAACAAAATAATCAAACGTTCTTAGAAATGCAACGAAGGAATATTTAGATGATGAAGTAACGTTGTGAATAGGGATTGCATTACCGTGCCAAAATTTCAGTAACCGATTATTCGGTAATGAAACTTTCATCGCCGGTAAAACCGGTAAATTACCGGTATAAACGACACTTTAAAATAAACCCTTTTCTTGTTGAAATGGCTTTTATTGATGATGATTAGTTTATAAGGAAATAATTTGCATGTTTTCACTAAAATGCAAAAATAATGTAAATTTTGTCGTTTTCCAATCCAGATCGGATATCATTACCGAAATTTCCAGAAGAGTAAACGCACGTTCAGAGTCCAATGATGTTAGTACGAAGAGCATCGAATACCATTTTCCCGAATTTGCCTTTGACGCCCTCTGCTCAAAAACTTTTGTCTGAGGGTTTTCATAAATCCGTTTATAGACGTTGAGCTTGGGCTGGATATTGATATCTTTGATTGCTGCAATCATGATTCAAGTTTTTCCTTGATGCTCAACTGTTCTGCAGGTTCTGCAACGTCCAGCGATTTTTTTCCCTCCTGTTGTCCAGCTAATGAATCAATACCATGATCTTCAAGTTTCATCCTTGATCATTGCAGTCCGTGACCTTTGATAGAAGACGCCGAAGTCATCATTAATTGTGTCACGACAACGAGCAGAATGATTATTCATATAGACAAACAAATCTGCATATACGAAACGTTTTTCTGCAGTCCCCTCAATGAGGACTTCAAGCAGTTGCTTGATCTTTCTTATCGTTGCTCTGATAGCTGTTCTAGCATGATTGCAATCTGCCGTCAGCTTTCAGAAAGGGTGCTGTTCTTCAGGTATAGCATTTCAACATCGACCAGAACTGGCTCGAGGATATCAATCAATTCCTTTATCGCTGTCAGTTCTTCATCGCTGAAGCTTATCCTGTACTTCATTTTAATTTTTTAATTTTTTCGATTTCGATTTTTAAACTGAAGTTCAGAGATTGTAAAATCGGCACAACACTGCCAGTTGAGTTTTTTCGATCTTATTTTGATTCTCGAGTAATATTTCAAAGTGTATATAGACAAATATTATTTCAGTTTTAAAATAAAAAATTACCGAAATTACCGGTAATTGATTGTAAAATTACCGGTAATTCGGTAATGAAAAATGATCCGGTATTACCGGTGAAACCGGTTAACAATCCCTAGTTGTGAAGGATATTACGATTTTTGGAAGTTTTATCCATAAATTTGTCACATTCCAGATCGAATTATCATAAGTTTCATGGTTTCAACATTGGATTGTGACTTTTGAATTTTAATGATTTGTAATTGATCGTCCTTATAGAATATGTCACTGACTGTCGTGATAGTGTTCGCGATGAATAGTAGGGGTAAGGGGGGCAGTTTCGGACAACGCTTGTAAAAATTAAGTTGTACAATTTTCAACAAAATTAAAAATATCAGTAAATTAACAGCCCTTCCACCAACAGCTGTCATATGGTTTGACATCTCCTGGTCGTTTATTACTTAAGAAAACAACACAGTGCCCTTTTTCATACACGTTTCGAAACTTCATCAAATCAAAAATCAATCAAAAAGTCATTAAGCTTTGGAAACAATTAAATATTGCCGAGAAAATTGCACAATTCATGTATCTTTTCCACCTTATGTCACAAATCGCTAACAACCGCTGGATGTTTCAGTTATGGACCCTTTCAAGGAAAAGCTCTCAGTTTCCCAGAACGATTGGCTACTCAACCATCATGGAAAAACTATTACTATACACGACCTTTCAGGTATAGTTGCATCGACTTCGATGCTTCTTTCAATCTGAGTAATATCCTAGCTGGATTCAAAATGACAGGTTGCTATCCATTCTCAAGAAAGGTTTTTTCGGACAAGGATTTTGAATGCTCAAATGATTTCATCTACTGGAGCGGAGGTAGTAACTGACTAATCGGGTAATACAACAATGCTGCAAAACATTGCGTTTACAGCACAGATAGATTTTACTATGGCAACTTTGTCCCCGGAAAATGTTGAACCTTTTCCAAAAACTTCACCGCGGAAAACCACCACTCGAAAACGGAAGAAAGCAAAATCACGAATTTGTACTGACTCTCATAGTAAGTAGTTTCCTTTCAGACAAATACTGATAAACAGAAAAATGCAGAATATGCTGGAAATAAGAGGAAACGGATGTAATTGTTGCAAAACATAAAATTTAATTTTTTTTCGTTGTCCGAAAGTGCCCCAGGACTGTCCGGAACTGCCCCCCACATGGGGCACATTCGGACAAAAAGGCAATTTTCAAAAATTCGAATAAACCATTCGTAATCGCATCAACGCACACCTCAGGATTTTTTTTAAATTTACAAAAAATATTAAAAATCAAGGAAAAAAAGTGTCCGAATGTGCCCCCCACTCCCCTACATTGCTTCATTACTAAAAGGAAACAAATTTCTTGCGTATTGGTCTCGCGAGGGCAAGAATGGACAATGAATCAATAATTTTCACCTGTTTCTACAAAACCATCCAAGCCCCTAAATTTGATTTGAGTTATTTGAAAATTTTCGGTGCATTCTAAAGTAATATCCCGCATTTTAAAAAAAACTAATGAATTTCTTTAAACTTTTTTGCCAGAAAAGAGTTTTTATGGGTTCAGGGGACTTGTAAGTGACTTTTTTCTGATCGATATTTCAATTTCCGTGAATTCGAGCATTGGTTCCGGGTTAAAAGTCGTTCAAAGTGCAGTGTTGCCTCTGGGGTTTGAGTGCTCTTGATGGTAATTTGCACAAGGATGCAAGATAAGAGGCTCAAACCATGGTAGGCAACACTTTCAACTTCTTGAAGTCGAAAGAAATTATCTAAGCTTCAGACAGAACAAGTTTTGCCACATGAAGAATGAAAAACGTAGAGAATGATGTACATTGCTTCCGGGTTGAAGGTGGCTTCAAAGTGCAGCGTTTTTCAAGTCGGATGTAATGAAGGTATTTTCCATGTTCTTCGGCGAAAATTGAAAATGTAAGTTTGTTTCGCAATGCTGGTTCTCGCCGGCAAAAAATTTGTACTCCTACGTTAACAATGCGGTCGAGTTTTGGGTTTCCAAGACTTTTCTGATTTTTTCAAATCTTGTTGCAACTGTTCAAAATTGCAATTTTCATTTTTAAATGACCAATTGTAATTACGACTGATTTTTTTTAAGGGCGTATCCAATATAATTGACCTTTTTTTCAAAAAGCTCGAAATTGTTGGGAATTTGATTAGCTATCTAGTAAAAATTACATTTTAAATACAACGTTGAAAAATCTTACTAAAAAATTAAGTTCAATATTAGAAATTTTGATAACCCACGCTATTTTTCCAAAACAATCCATTGATTTTCCAACAACTTTGCCGTACATCATATTTTAAGCAAACGTCTGAATTCCGAGTTATTATTTCAGCAAAGAAAGGTCAATG
Organism: Toxorhynchites rutilus septentrionalis; assembly: GCF_029784135.1. Lineage (NCBI taxonomy): Eukaryota > Metazoa > Arthropoda > Insecta > Diptera > Culicidae > Toxorhynchites > Toxorhynchites rutilus. The sequence goes on from NC_073744.1 coordinate 46,335,262, forward strand.
ATTCTATATATGTCCTTTTAAAAATCAGTCGTAAATAAAGTTGGTCATTATTTAAAGTATTGCAACGCAGTATCAAAAAAAAAACACAGTTTTAATAAATTTAGCATACTATGTTTCACCTGATTTAACTAGAGTTTTATGAGCAGTTTGCGCCTCGCTAGTCAAAAATACTTCTCCCCTTCCATTTGAAGAATTCCAATAAAATGGTCAAACATAAAAAGATCTTCAGCAACATTGTTTCTTCCAACAAAGCCGATTAATATCTAAAAGGGCACTACAAACAACATCAAGCTCAGATGTCCCATGTTGGATGTAAATTCATAATATATGAACGGTTAAAGAACATGGATTTTGTGTCAGAGATGCCAACCTTCGTGATTTTTCAGGATTTCTCAGGATTTCCTATGATCAGCATAAAAAACACGAGAGAAAAAAACATGTTTTTGGAGGTTGCCTGAAAGATGGCGGAAGATGGTGTAGCGGTCAGTACTATAAATCACTTTTAGGGCAAAACATACTCTAATATGTATTTGCCCTAAGGTAGACAACGACGCAAATGGGCTGAGCTGATCATTATACAGCGTAAAGCGTACTAGTTTTAGTTCGGGAGAGAGTCCGGGAGAGATTTCCGCGAGACAAGGTTCAGGGATGCTGCTTTGTATGGAAGGGGAGAGGGAAGGCTGGAAGATGGTTTTTCGAAACCAGAATGATTCGGCCAATGACAATCCTCAGATTTCCGAGGACAGCCGACGAGATTTGGGAAATGACGTACTTCCTGTAAGTACGTTTGACTCCACTTTCCCTGATCTGAGGATTACTAAGCTTGCTCACTTTGTTCGTGACTGCAGAAAATAGTGGAAGTGCGCGTGCTCGTTTCACTAATTCTAAAGATAGTTTAAATTTAAAGCAGCATAAGTTACGTTCATGTTGTTAATAGTTTTCATTCCGTTAGGTCATAGTAAAACTGTAAAGTAGTGAACCAAAGGTAGCGTGTTGTGCGTGTGTGTGTTCGAGTCACAGGTAATATAGACATTACAAAAATCATCGATCACAGTGCTAATTTCCACTTGCACAGTTACCCGTTCTCCCGCAGGCAATTCGGAAAAGCCGCTTTATATGCCAATATATTTCGCCGCTCAAAGAGCTCGTATTCAACATCCGCAGCACGAACAGCAAAATCACCCGTGGAGCCGGTCATCAGCAGCAGCCAACAAATTTGAACCAATAGCTGGTGAGTCCGTTCCAAGCTAGTTTTTTTGTGCGTAGGGTGACGTCCGGTGAGGACGTCACGGAGTTTTTTATATATTGCCCTAAGTCGGGATGAAACGGACGGCGAGGAAAGTTCGCGTCCGAGATGACCATTAAAAGGTGAACTGCAATTGCCGAGCGTCATTGTCGACGTCGCCATACAATGCGCTCAATAGATAAATAAAAGACCCCGGGGTAACAAAAGCTCGAATAAGCACACACTTACCTTAGAAAGCTTTCAAACTAGAATTCAAATGGAAAGGAATAGGATAGCAGGAGTTAGGAAACAAATGTGAATTCGAATAAATTATATGTTACTTGTTCAATGAAATTGGTACTTGACGCAAATATATGTTGATTTCGAATGCTAGCAAGGAAGGAAGCTTTGATAACGTGAATGCATTTTTGTGTTGCATATTATGAATTGTGTCGTGATCGTTTCGTTCTGTCTGTGGCGAATGAGATTTTCCATTGTTTGCGCTTTCTCTGGACGGGTAGCGGCCTGGCCCATGATGAGCGTTATTCAGACATGAGTGGAGTCTACTGAATTCTTTGAGGTTTAAATCTGTTTGATGGGGGTTTAATTGAAAGTCTTGTTTTGGTTAGAATTCCGTGGCCTGGCTGGAGCGATCCGTACTTTCATTACGGAAGTAGTGTACTTGAACTCGCCCTAAAAGGGAGTCTCAACCGGGCAACTTTAATCTTGGCGGGCAGTCTCCTTCGGGAGTGGCGCTTAAGCTGCACGCTTGTAGAGGATCGGCCAGCCCACGGCTACAATGGCAGGAGATTGTTGAATAAAATAATAAGATTGTAGAATGCATAATAAAATTGAATAAATCTAAATCTGCCTGTAAAAGTTATGCTTCTGTTATCCCAAAAATCGGTACGAACTTTCCGGATAACTCAATATGAGCTATCCTGATTTCTTCCGGATTTTTATTTTCATTTTTCCTGATTTTTGAAAAATTATAGTTGGCAACCCTGCGTGTAAACTTGTTAGCGAATGCCTAATAACAATGAGATTTATATTCTGCAAAGGTGCTGCAGATCACTCTCTTCGCTGATGTTTGATGTTTTTATGCATAATCTTTGAAAAAAACACAAAAAAACTTATTTTTTTGTACTCAGCATTAAAAAACAACATCAAGTTCAATAGTTCCGTGTTGATGTTCTAGACATAACTTTATCACCATGAATTTTTAAGTCCGTAATCAGGATTAGTCGATTAAAATGGGGGATCTTTTCACTCTTCATTAAACAAAAGTCTACTTCTTATAAAAAAGCCCTGTGTATTGCTGAACTGAAACGCTTAATGATGGAAAACTTTGATTGCGTTTTTCTCAGTTGCTGATTTTGGAACTTGGGACAACTATGCGTAGAAGTGAGAAGTGAGAAGTGAGAAGTGAGAAGTGAGAAGTGTGAAGTGAGAAGTGAGAAATGAGAAATGAGAAGTGAGAAGTGAGAAGTGAGAAGTGAGAAGTGAGAAGTGAGAAGTGAGAAGTGAGAAGTGAGAAGTGAGAAGTGAGAAGTGAGAAGTGAGAAGTGAGAAGTGAGAAGTGAGAAGTGAGAAGTGAGAAGTGAGAAGTGAGAAGTGAGAAGTGAGAAGTGAGAAGTGAGAAGTGAGAAGTGAGACGTGAGACGTGAGAGGTGAGACGTGAGACGCTGCTCAAAATTTCCGATCACCAATGGGTTTATAATCTCACATCGGATCAGGAGATAAATTGAAACTTTCTTTTACTGGGAGTACGCCTGCCAAAACCTCGAAATTCATGGCACTGAATTCGTACGAGTTTAATGAGCTGTGTTTTGGCACCTGATCTATGCTTTCTATCTTCTCCGTGGAGAACTCAAACCCTATACCAATGACCCTGGTTGAAAAATTATCTTGTAGAATAGAGAATGTTATGTTTTAGTAAATATCGTTATTAGGGAAAGTTCGTTATAAAGAATGTCGCAATAAAGAAGAAAAATTTATGCGATTTTGAAGGGACCTTTGGACATGTCGTTATAGAGAGATTTGTCGCTATAAAGATTGTCGTTATAGAGAGCTTTGACTGTATTTTCAAAACAAAATACTATTTACTCGCTGCAATGCCATTTACGTGGCAATACGGGAAGCCTTTCATTGCATGCAGTAATTGTACAATAGTTTGACAGTATTTCAAACCCTAAATTAGTTCATCAATTTACACCAACAACAATAAAATCATGGCATTGTAGCCTGGTATTGTGACACGCCAACCCTACGAGTTAATAGCAAATGCAGTCAATTCTCGGTGTATAAAATACCGAACATTATATACCTTCCCCAAGCGACATATATGAATGCTGGTATCTGAAAAGCGTGTAAATTTACTTTGCCAAGAAAATATATTCGAGTCACGTCCTCCAGTGTTGGTTTGATATTTTCATTCGCGTGCGAAGTTGGGGGGAACGCATATCCGGGCTCCCCCGATTCCCATCTTATCGTGAATAAATGCAGGTATGGCCCGCATAGAAACTCGCTCAGACCCAAATAAGCTGTCAAATGTTAAACGTTATCGGCTTTTAGAGAGTACATTTTTCCTGCCAATTTGCTGAACAGAAACACCCGCATTGTTTTCGTTAGGATACTGTTTACTATTCCACAAGACAGCGATAAAAACAAACTCAAAGCATTGGTGTATCCAAAATTAACCCAAAGAATAAGTGTGGTGAGTTGTTTGCTCTCGTAGAAAAATATTCGATACAATTGAACCCCAAGAGAATTTTACTGGATCCCCCCCTCAATGATCCGCTTAGTGATCCTAGACGTTTCGGTTCGACGGGTGAAAGTAAACTGAAAGGAAAATTATGACAGAACCCAAAATCTCCGTCCCCCTGTAAGTCATCTTTCGCCGAATGTGTTTGGTTTTCTTTTTTTCTTCAATCAAAAACATGCGAGAAAGATAAAGGAAAAATAAACATCCACTTTTGTATGTATATTTAAGGGACCATGAAAAGCGAAAAACGCGTTGGAAGTTGGCAAGCTTATCGCAGCGAGAAGATATTTGTGAGGGTGGCGATTGGAAGAAAAGAGAGAGAGAGAGAGAGAGAGAGAGAGAGAGAGAGAGAGAGAGAGAGAGAGAGCGAGGATAAACAAACGAAACCATACAAGTCGCATCATAAGCATGGATTTGACCTCATTTCTCTTATTTTTTTCCCGGGCGGAGATGCCCAGCAAAAAAAAAACGATTGATTCGACAAAACTGTGGTATGCTATTGAAGCGTAAATGTAGGAAAATTATGAGCATTCAATATTTCATATTTCGGTGGGTGATAATGCATCGTTCCTGTTTGAGGATTGAATATTGATTGCTTGTCTGGTATTTATAAGAATTTTCTAACGGCACTTCGGCACACTAACTGGCCTGGAACAAAAACGATACTGTTGCTTTTCGATTATGTACAATAATAAATTATCGGTACATACAGCATTGCTCCTGCTATTCATCTCTAATCAGCTTAAGCTAATTCATGTGTGATAACAAAACTGTTGCATGCATTGATATGAAATTTAGAGGAAACATGAAACGTTTCTTGATACAATCCCAGCAGCTCTGTAGCATGTAGCATTGTTTGATGAGTCAAAATACACTCGGTCCAACTTCTATAAATATATTGAATATATTTCGTTGTAACACAAACCATTTCAACAAGATATGTTCATATTTATATAGTGGTAGTTAGCAATAGAATATAAAAAAAGTAAAAAAAAAATTTAAGTTAATTAACTGTTTACCGTTTAACTTAAAAAGTTTTTTTTTACTTTTTTTATTTTCTAGTTTTTAGTGCATCATCTGTATGATTAGTATACTCCTCTACAATAAAAACATTCCATTTTTTTAAATTTTTAATTTTTTATTTCTCACTTAATTTTCTTCGGAATATTTTGATGATGTACTGTACTCTTTTGATCAAATCATTTCATTCAATACCGGTGTTGAGGGGATTACAAAAAATACATACACCGTTTTGAATTTATGTTGTTCATTATGTAGTGTGTTCTCCAAGCCAAGCCATTCAGCCATTTTTTACCGGCGGCCAAATTTGATTTTTCTAGATAATGGAATACACAGTATTATAACGACAGCAGAGATAAAGGTTTGTTCATAATTTCAGATCAATAAGTCAAAAGGAACGGGGTCAACTTTTTATTAATGTGGGACAACTTTACAGACATACAAACATACATACAAACAGGTCAAGTTGAATGAAACTGTTTAAAAAAGTAATTGGTTATTTTATTTAAAGCGGCCATCTTGGATTTAAAGTTTCCATGACTAGCTGTGATCTACTGGTCCAGCCCCTTCACTTGATACCCATATTGATGGGGTTTGTTTTGAGAAAATATGTAATTCGCCATTTTGTGGTGACGGCCATTTTGAGTTGGTTTTTTTTTACAAATAACTATGTTCTACTAGTCGATCCTTTTTATTTGATACCCATATTGATTGGTTTTGAGAAAATAAGTAATCCGCCATTTTGTGGTGGCGGCCATTTTGGTTTTGCATTTTTCATGGATAACTGTGTTCTACTAGTCAATCGTTTTCATTTGATACCCATATCAATGGGGTTTTGAGAAAATATGTAATCCGCTATTTTGTTATGGCGGCCATTTTGGATTTGCATTATCCATGTATAACTATGTTCTACAAGTTAAGTCGTTTTTTTGATACCGACATTGATGGGGTTTTGAGAAATTATGTAATCTGCCATTTTGTGGTGGCGGCCATTTTTGATTTTCATTTTTTGTATAAATAACTGTGTTCTACTAGTCAATCCTTTTCATTTGATACCCATATTGATGGGATTTTGAGAAAATATTTTTTTTCCAAAATATATATTTTATTAAGGCACATGTGGCGTTAGCCTGACGGGGCCGGGAGTCCAATATTTTAACAATTTTTGTCTTACAACTATGTTAGTAATATGTAACCGATTACTCGCGGTTGGCTCGAGGTTAGTATTACAAGTGTTCTCATAATTGGTATGTTGCAGTCTTCGATGCTCTGTACGTGTGCCCGACACGGGATACTTTCTATCGCGATGCAGCTGACCATTCATCAGCAACGCCCTCCTAGTCTGTACCCCATATCTAGCGTGGTGCGTCTTTCTCGACTCGAGGAATCCAGGATAGAATGGTCACTAGCCGGCGCAATCATCAGCTCGTGTAGAGTTGTCATGAGCGGTACAACCTTTGGCTCTTGTTGAATGATCAGTGGACTGCAGAACCTTCGGCCCGTGCATCTGTAAAGAGTGTGTGTATGTATTGCCGCGAATAAGTAAAAGTTTATCGATCGGATAGGAGGGATATGAAACGGGGACACAACGAAGGAAACATCATTAAACGTTGACATCGACGTTTCTGAGGAACAGGTATAGATGAAGCAGAAGATCAGGATCCCGGCTACCTAAGATATCCCGGACGGGGATATCCGATTGTTTGCCTTTTGCTCTCAGTGCTCTAGAGAGCTGAGAGCGAGCAGCATGGAACCGGATACACGACCAGACAACATGCTCGATGTCGTGGTAGCCATCGCCACAATCACAAAGATTGTTTGCTGCGAGCCCAATGCGATAGAGATGCGCGTTTAGGTTGTAGTGATTGGACATAAGCCGAGATATCACGCGAATGAAATCACGACCTACATTCAATCCCTTGAACCATGCACTCGTCGAGACCTTAAGGATAATCGTGTGTAACCAACGACCGAACTCATCACCACTCCACATGCGCTGCCAACTTACGAGCGTATACTGACGAGGAATGTGGAAAAATTCATTATAAGCAATTTGCCTTTCACAAAGTGTGCCTTCTAAAGCGCCCACCTTAGCTAGCGAGTCCGCTTTCTCATTCCCCGGAATCGAGCAATGAGAGGGAACCCATACTAAGGTAATCTTGAATAATTTTTCGACCGAAACACTCAATAGTTGTCTTATTCTTGTTAGGAAATAAGATGAGCGTTTATCAACTTTCATTGAGCGGATTGCCTCTATTGAGCTGAGACTGTCTGAAAAAATAAAATAGTGGTCGATGGGCAATGTTTCAATGATCCCTAATGCGTAATATATCGCACCCAGTTCAGCGATATACACGGAACAAGGATCTTTGAGTTTGAAAGAGGCATTGGAATTTTCATTGAAGATGCCGAAGCTAGTGGACCCGTTTATGAATGAACCGTCAGTAAAGAACATTTTATCAGATCCAACTTTCCCATATTCTGCCGAAAATATCAGCGGAATAGAATCGGAGCGTAGGTGATCTGGGATTCCATGGATTTTTTGTCGCATGGACAGATCAAAAATGACAGAGGAATTGCATAAGTAAGGGAAGCAAACTTGGTTGGAGATGCCTGGTGAAGGGTGCACTTCATGGGTAAGGTACTCATGGTATAAAGACATAAAACTTGACTGAGGAGTCAGCTGGAGTAGATTTTCGAAGTTATCAATCACCAATGGATTCATGATCTTGCAACGTATGAGAAAACTGTAGGATAATTCTGTGAATCGAAGAGTAAGCGGGGGTACTCCTGCCAAGACTTCGAGACTCATCGTATGTGTCGAATGCAAACACCCCATGGCTATACGCAAGCAACGATATTGTATTCTCTCCAGCTTGAGAATATGAATCCTGGCAGCTGATCGGAAGCAAAAACTGCCATATTCTAACACTGATAATATCGTTGTTTTGTACAACTGAATGAGGTCTCCTGGATGAGCACGCCACCATGTTCCGGTAATTGTTTGGAGAAAATTGATTCTTTGCTGGCATTTCTGTTTCAAATACGCAATGTGTCTCCCCCAGGTACACTTAGAATCAAAATATACACCCAGGTATTTGAAAAACATAGAGTGTTGGATCGTTTTGCCGGATAGGTGAAGCTGGAATTGGGCGGGTTCGTGCTTCCTAGAAAAAACGACCATTTCGGTTTTCTCCGTAGAGAATTCGATACCCAGCTTGAGGGCCCACGTGAACAGATTGTTCAGGGTATCTTGCAACGACTTTTGCAGAACGACGGGATTAGTACCCGTGATGGAAATAACTCCATCGTCTGCAAGTTGTCTCAGCGTGCAGTCTCTAGTTAGACAATCATCCATATCATTGACGTAAAAACTGTACAAAAGGGGGCTTAGGCAGGAGCCTTGTGGTAGGCCCATAAAACTGTATCGACAAGATTTCGAGCTGCCATGAGAGAAAATCATGTGCTTTTCTGACAGTAAATTGTACAGGAAATTGTTGAGAATTGGTGAAACTCCACGATTATGAAGCTTCTCTGAAAGAAGTTCCATGGAAACTGAATCAAATGCCCCTTTGATATCGAGAAAAACGGAAGCCATTTGTTCTTTGCGAGCAAATGCGATTTGGATTTCAGAAGATAGCAGCGCGAGACAATCATTTGTCCCTTTACCTCGGCGGAAGCCAAACTGCGTATTTGACAGCAAATTGTTCGTTTCGACCCACTTGTCCAAACGAAGTAGAATCATTTTCTCTAACAATTTACGAATACAGGATAACATTGCAATCGGCCTATACGAGTTGTGATCGCTAGCCGGCTTGTTGGGTTTCCGTATGGCTATCACTCTCACTTGTCTCCAGTAATGTGGGACAATATTCAGCTCCAGAAACTTGTTGAACAAGTTCAGCAAACGCTGTTTTGCCAAGTCGGGAAGATTCTTCAACAAGTTGAATTTAATCTTGTACGACCCCGGAGCTGAATTGTTACATGAGAGAAGGGCAATTGAGAATTCCACCATCGAAAAATTCTCATAATCGCTTTGAAGTGGAATATCGCGTACGACGTTTTGTGCAGGAACGGTGTCGGGGCAAACCTTCCTTGCAAAGTTGAAAATCCAACGGTCAGAGTATTCCTCACTTTTGTTTGTATGGTTCCAGCCACGCATTTTCCTAGTCGTATTCCAAAGAGTGCTCATAGCGGTCTCCCTTGACAAACCATTGACGAACTTCCGCCAATATCCACGCTTTTTTGCTTTAATCAAACCTTTTAGTTTGGCTTCTAGAGCTTGGTACTTTAGAAACCATTCCACTAATCCAGTTTTCCTGAATTTTTTGAAAGCGGATGATTTTTCAAGGTAGACCTTTGAACATTCCTTGTCCCACCAAAGTGATGGAGGACGACGTCGGAAAGTGGTAGCTGGTACACGTTTCTTTTGAGCTTGAAGTGCGCTTTCGTAAATCAAACTCGATATAAAGTTATACTCTTCGAGTGGAGGAAGTTCATGCATTGAAACAATTGCTTGAGATATTATTTCCGCAAATGTTCTCCAGTCAATATTCTTCGTGAGGTCATACGAAATATTGACTGACTCACGAGAGCTTGATTCATTAGCGATCGATAAAATTATTGGTATGTGATCACTACCGTGGGGATCTTGGATTACCTTCCACATGCAATCCAGGGATAACGCAGAAGAGCATAGAGGTATGTCTAGCATGCTTGCCCGTGCAGGAGGAGGCAGGAGGATTCTGGTTGCTTCCCCAGTATTCAAAACTGTCAATTTGAATTTACATATTTACAATATTTAAGAAAATATGTAATCCGTCATTTTGTAGCGGCCGCCATCTTGGATTTTTAAAATCATAAAATACGCCGTTTTATAATGACTACAGAGACAAAGATGTGTTCCAAATTTCAGATCAATCGGTCAACAGGAAGGGGTTCAAATTTCTATAAATGTGGTAAAGCGCTACAGACAAACATGTTACAAACATACAAACATACAAATTACAGGGTAAGCTAAATAAAACCGTTTAATAAATTGAAGCGTTGTTTGTTTACAATGACACAAAGCAACAAGATTGGAGAAGGTCTGATTCAGTTAGAATCCGGATTCAATGTTCATTTTATAGCAGCGATCGTAGTTGCCGTATCTGAGATCTTTTGACAGCAAATTGTTTGAAAAACCTGTATCTTTCAACAGTGATCAATTCCGTTTTGATTCGTTTTGTTTTGAAAATGTTATGCAGGACGGAGATCAAAAGAATCAAAATTTGATTTTTTTAAATTTAAATTGAAAATCCGGCGTGGTCATGTCCTAAAATCGATGGATGGGTTTTGGACAGCTCCCAGGCCTGAAATTCTATGATTACATTGCCAGAGGAGATGCCCCGAGCAAATTTGAGTTCGTTTTCGCTGATAAATTTGGCAAGGAATTTGCAGCTGTGGACAGAAAATTAAGGCTCACATGGATCCGGTGGTGGTTTGGCCAAATTTGGCAAGCTGCCACTACAGTCCGAGAAGTGCCTCAGTAGTACATTACATTGAAAATGGGCCCCCAATTCGGCCCAATCGAACATATTGGGAAATTGTCAAGCGGAAAATGAAGAAGGGTGCCGCAGACGTGCAGACGTGAACAGATCGTTTGAATAAAATAATTTCCTATATTTCATTCTTTGAACAACTTTTTGTACATTTTGTCTTATGGTTTTTGAGTTAAGTCTTTCCGCAAAAAAGTTGAAAAACTCAAAATTTTAAAAAAATTGTATGGGGTTGTATCTAGGACACGACCGCATATCTTCGACGTAGAACTACGCAGTTGTTTACCACTTCGAATATTATTTTAAAATGCATCGAAATTTTTGTAATAAATTATGTTCTTCGTTACAAATAAATTTGATGAACGTCCTTTTACGTTAGATATGATGCCTCGGACTACCAAAATATGTGAACGGAAGAATTGTCAAACGATCATTGTATTTTACATTTCCCTCTGCAATTATTGCACATCTCATGTTTACGTAGTTCTTGAACCGCGGAATTTCATTTACCTTAAGTATTTGAAATGACGATTTTCCCAGGCTTCTCAGTTTAAAAGTACGTTTTAGGGAAACATATTCCGGTCTGCACAACGACAAGCGAGTACAAAAGTACTCAACACCCAAAAATACCCTCGACTTGCATGTATTTGCAAAGCGTATTTCTCCAGGCATATTAATTTTGAAGTCCGTGTTAGGGAAACATAGCTCAGTGGGAACAAAAATACCCTCGACTTACATGTTAAGGTGAAGCAGATACCCCCAGGCACATTGATTTTGAAGTCCGTGTTAGAGAAACACAGCTCGGTGGGAACAAAAATACCCCCGGCTTGCATGTATATTTTCAAAGCGGATTTCCACAGATACATAGATTTTGAAGTCTGTGTTGGGAAAAACGTAAATCGGGCCAATCAAAACTTAGCAATTAGAGCGTTTAGATAACGCTTGACATTTTACAGTTATTCAATTTTTCATCTCATGAAAAATAACATTTTATTAATTGTGATAGACGCGTAGAAATATTTCCTATCAATTGATGCAAACATTTTCCCGATCTGTCAAGAAATGTTCGAGTTATAATCGTTTGAAATACGGGTAGGGTTAGCACACAATTCGGCAGAATAAATGTATGGGAAGAAGTAGGTTCTTCCAGTTTTAATGAATTTAAACCGTTTTTAGATTAGCGAATAGTAATGTATAGCACATCAAACAAATCTTAGAGAATTTCCAATTCGATTGGTATGCAAATCATGAGACTTCGTTCACAGTGAAAATAGATATTAACGTTTACTTTATTTCATAAAAACATGACCTGTTTTCTGATTTGGCATCCTTCCTGAAAGACGTAGTTCTACGTCAAAAATCATTCAAGAGTTATAAGAGCTATCCCTTTGCGGAAATAATCGGCCAGTTTGTCGGCTAAACACGAATCGATCCAATTTTTGACTTCATCAAAACTGGAGAAGTGCTGGTCAACCAGGCAATGTTGCATCGATCGAAAAAGGTAGTAATCGGACGGAGCAATGTCTGGAGAATAGGGCCGGTGGGATATGACCTCCCATTTCAGCGTTTCCAAGTATGTTTTGACCGGTTTCGCGACATGCGGCCGAGCATTGTCGTGCTGCAAAATAACTTTATCGTGTCTTTGCTCGTATTGTGGCCGTTTTTTCTTCAGTGCACGGCTCAAACGCATCAATTGTCATCGGTAGAGGTCCCCCGTAATGGTTTCATTCGGTTTTAGCAGCTCATAGTACACCACACCCAGCTGGTCCCACCAAATAGACAGCATCACCTTCTGGCCGTGAATATTCCGCGCGGCCATCGATGTTGATGCATGGCCGGGGTATCCATACGTTGCCCGACGTTTAGGATTGTCGTAATGGACCCACTTTTCATCGCCAGTAACGATTCAATGTAAAAAACCCTTTCTCTAATGCCGTTGGAGTAGTTGTTCGCACGTGAAAAAACGGCGTTCGACGTCTCGTGGCTTCAATTCAAACGGCACCCAAAGTCCTATTTTTCGGATCATTCCCATTGCTTTTAAACGATCGAATATGGTTTGCTGAGCTACTCCAAGTGTATTTTTCGGATCCCGACATTCTTCCAAAAATGGAAGTTAAAGTGACGAACCAGCCAAATGAGTTGAAAGTCACTATAATACAGATAAAAAAATCCTTCTTCGTCTTCCGAGCCAAAAATACCACTTTCAAACCATGGCAACCACGCCTGTTGGTCACCATAAACTTCCACCAAAATGCGATGACTTTCCGCAGATTTTTTCTTCGAATTGAAGTAATGAAGTAACACTCCCCGCAAAAACACTCTCATTTGTACTAAATTCGACATATTCAAAGTGGCAAAAACTATGTTGTTTACGTTTTTACACGAACATTAACTTTTCAACTTTTTGACATACACTGAAAAAGACGCGCAATGATAGTAGCTTTCCAACGAATGTCTGGAAATTTGATTCACTAGAACAATAATCAAGTTGCCATCTGTTGTAAAACCGAAGAAACTTACCGGTGCACCTAATACTTTTTTGCGTCAGAAATCAATTTTTCGTTTTATTTTATATGGACGTAAAAATAAGATTGTGTACGCGGGTAAGATATTCGTGTCAGGGGAAAATAGAAGTGGGATTGAAGTAAGTCGAACGAAGGGGCATATTTGTATTCATTCTTCTTCTTCTTCAATGGCACTAACGTTCCTAGAGGAACTTCGCCGTCTCAACGTAGTATTACTTGCGTCATTTTTATTAGTACTTAGTTGAGATTTCTATGCCAAATAACACGCCTTGAATGCATTCTGAGTGACAAGCTCTAGAATACGCGTGATCACAGTGCAAGTCGGAGGAAATTTCTTTGACGAAAAATTCCCCCGACCAGAATGGGAATCGAACCCGAACACCCGGCATGTTAGTTATGACGCGAACCACTCGGCCACGGGAGCACAGTATTTGTATTCATTAGTTGCGTCAATTAGAATAAGTATTGACTAGAATAATTCATCGCTCATCCTCGCTCTCAACGCTCGGCAATTCATTTTCTAGTTAATTCATTTTCTGTTGACGACGACTGCCGAAGTAGTCCCAGTCGAAGCGAAGCTACTGAGAGGAGGATTTATCTTCATTTTTCACTTTCAAAGATTTCGGTCCCTGGTCCTTGTTATGAGCTATGGTTTCAGACATAAGACTATACCCAGCTTATTCAGAATGCACAATACACATACAGTAGTTTGTTTTGACGTAGGACTACGTCTTTCATTTATATACTGGGGTGTAAGTTCAAAGTTTCGAAAACGAAAGCGTTACGCCGGAGAACGAGATTTTGAGCGTTAATAGTTCCTAAACAACTGAACGAAATTGTATGATAAACCTTCATTCGAAAGATAAAATGTCTACGCGTTCTATGCTTGTTACTTTTTGATCCAAAAACTTGTTTCAATAGCCTTAAAATTGCTTTCAAAACAGGCTATTGAAATCACACTAATCGGTATAAAAGCGAGCGTGGCTCGGAAATTGCGCAACGATTGAGATAAGATCGCTGGAATGAATGGATGTTTCCCTATTCGGCATCGGACTGTTGAGCAGTCCAGTTCACTTTGCTTTCGCTGCGCTTCGATCTAAGATTGGACCCCACCAGTGGTAATCCAACTTGGATATCGTCGTTGTGGCTTTTTTCCTTTCGTTTTTCGCGTTATTCGTATCGTGTGTTTTTCTTCTTTCCGCGTCATAAATTGGACGCTTCGCGTAGTGTGATGAGCAAGAAGAAGAGGAAGGCAGGCTCGAGCCCTGCAAAAAATGAACGCATTGCCAGGGGCAATAAATTTTCAAGGCAAGCGTCATCTAATGATGCACGCGATGGTGGCTCGCACAGAGCCGAGCCTTCGAGACTGTGACACCGCATCGAACGGCACCGAAGCAGGCGACTTCGACACGACGGTTGGAAATGCAAACTCTGCTACTCAGGCAGCAACCAAAATCAAGCTCCCTCCGCTGGTGGTGAAGGCGGTCGCTCTCGACAAACTCATCAGTGAATTTGCATCGATGGGCATTAAAGCAGAATACAAGCTATGTGGCATCGGTACTAAAGTTTTCCTCCGCTCGCGGAATGAATTTGATCTGGCCGTGGCGTTTCTGAAGAATGCCAAAATTGAGTTTTTCACCCACGACATCCCGGGGGACAAACCCTTCAAGGCTGTTATCCGCGGCCTGTCCAATTACGACCCGAAGATGATCACCGCTGAACTCAAGGATCGGTTCAAGCTAGTCGCAACCGCCGTTTATCGGATGAAACGTAGAGATGAAAACGAGAAGATGTACCCGGACTGTCTGTTCCTGGTGCACTTCCAGAAAGGGACGGTGACGCTGAATGCCCTCAAAGCAATCCGCTCTCTTTTTTCCCTCAGAATCCGATGGGAACCATACCGTGGCGGCCGTCGCGATGTCACTCAGTGCCAGCGGTGCCTGAATTTTGGGCATGGCACCCGCAACTGTAACATCAAACCTCGCTGCAGCACGTGTGCTAAGGACCACGCCACTGGTGACTGCCCAGTGGACAAGGCTGGTAAAGTGGAGTACAAATGTATCAACTGTGGTGGCGCTCATCAGGGTTCGGACCGGCAATGCCCGAAACGCGAAAATTTCAAACATATCCGCAGACAGGCGTCTATCAACAATCAACCGGGGCGGAAGAAGGAGAAGACGTTCAGGGCGGAAGATTTTCCTCCGCTACGCCCCACCCAGCAAACAACTCATCCAAGCGCTCGAGAGCGAGCTGCCCCTCCTCAACGTACCTCCGGTGAGCCCACCGGACAGCGCTCGCCTCCCACCACTGGATTTTGGCGACCACCACAAACTGAAACCAACTCTGAAAAGTTTATCCCGACGGAGCTGCTGGAAATTTTCGACAAGATGACGACCGCCCTCCGCGCGTGCCGCAACAAGCCCGAGCAGATGAATGTGCTTGGTAAGTTTATCATTGAATATGGTTCTTAGGTCTCTGAAAATTGCCACTTGGAACGCTTGCTCGATAAGAGCAAAAACCATCGAGTTTGCCGACTTCATCGGCAGACACAGCATCGACGTGGGTCTGCTCTCAGAGACCCACCTAAAATCCGGCGACAGTTTCTGGCTGCCGGATCACAACATCATCCGACTTGATCGCACCAGCTCTAGGGGGGGCGGTGTTGCGGTCATTGTACGGAAAGGCATCAAATACATCATTCTTCCGCACATTCGCACGTCGATCATCGAGGCGCTCAGTGTGGAGGTCGAATCGACAAACAGTAACATCCACTTCATTGCCGTGTACTGTCCTCATCAGTGCGTGAACAGCAACGGAATGGCGCGACAGTTCCAAAACGACTTGACCGCCATTACACGCACCTCTTCTCGCTTTGTCGTCGGGGGTGATCTCAACGCCCGCCATGAGGACTGGCGGAACTACCGACAAAATCAAAATGGGAGGCTTCTCTTCGACCACGCGCAGCATGGGCAGTACGCAGTACAGTTCTCTGATGAACCGACCTTCACTTCATCAGCGGGAAATCCATCGACATTGGACATCTTCCTTTCGAACATCATCCTGACCAAGCCAGTGGCGCTCAACGAGCTCAGCTCCGATCACCTGCCGGTAGTTGCTGAAGTTGCAGTCAACATTGTTCCAGCAATCTACCTCCGAAAGGATTACCATCACGTCAACTGGCTGGCGTTTGGAAGGATGGTGGACCAGAACATCGAGGAGAACCCGCCGCTATACTCTGTGGAAGATATCAACCAAGCGCTGGAAAGACTCCAATACGCCATAACCGTGGCCGATGTGGCGTGTGTGCGTAGTGTTCCTGTGAGGGGTAAGTTTGTTGCTATTGACTCTCACACTCAATTTTTGATCCGCTTGCGAAACGTGCGTAGACGCCAGTTCCAGAGGACCGGGGATCACTTCCAGGATGGTCTCTCTTCGAAATAACAGCTTCGGGAGCACGGTCCAAAATTTGGATGATCGCTCCAGACCATTCTGGAAGGTAGCCAAAGTGCTGAAAAATCATCCAAAACCAGTTCCTCCTCTCAAGGTTGGCGATAGTCTCCTCGTTGCGCCTGTTGAGAAAGCAGATGCGATAGGCAATCATATTGCATCGTCGCATTTGCTTGGCTCGAACATGGCTAGTCCGCTTGAACAGCAGGTTGCGCAATGCGTCCGAGATCTAGATGCCTCCCCTTGTGCCGTACCTCGGGAAGATATAGTCAATGCAGAACAAGTTTGCTCAGCGCTAAAGGCCACTAAGAACATGAAGGCTCCCGGGTTTGATGGAATCTTCAACCTGATCCTGAAAAGGCTCACACCCAAAGTTTATTTGTTACTCAGCAACATCTTCAACCGATGCTTGGAATTGTACTATTATCCAAGCATCTGGAAAGAAGCGAAGATCGTGCCGATCCGCAAACCCGGAAAGGATCCAACTCTACCTTCAAGTTACAGACCCATCAGCCTCCTATCAGCGCTGGGCAAACTTTTCGAAAAAATCATTTTGATCCGTTTGCTAAAGTTTGTTGAGGTCAACAACATCCTCCTGCCTGAACAGTTTGGGTTTAGACGGGGGCATTCCACCATCCACCAACTGGTAAGAGTTGTGAACACCATCCAAAGGAACAGGGCTGTATCCAAGTCCACAGCCATGGCATTGTTGGATGTCGAAAAGGCTTTCGACAATGTCTGGCATGACGGACTTATATATAAGCTCTGTTCCTTTAACTTTCCAACTTACCTCGTTAAAATCATCCGGTGCTACCTTCAACAAAGGTTGTTCAGGGTATCGTTGAATGGCTGTTTGTCAAAAACATTCTCTATCCAAGCAGGTGTTCCGCAGGGAAGTCTGCTAGGCCCTTTGCTGTACAGCCTTCACACCTCCGACATTCCTCCCCTGAGAGATGGCTGCGCGTCCTTTCTGTTCGCAGATGACACCGCAATTGCCGTCAAGGGGAGGATGCCTCGTGAAATTATAAACAAGCTTCAACGTTGCCTTGACGCCTTTGTTGATTATGCTAACATGTGGAAAATAAAAATCAATGCCTCCAAAACCCAAACAATCATGTTCCTGCACAGGCAGTCCCCAAAATTGAAACCTCCTCCATCTTGCGTTGTGGCGATGAATGGCACAAGGGTTGAGTGGTCCGCCGATGTTACATACTTGGGGCTAGTGTTAGATGAAAAACTCCTCTTCCGTCATCATGTGGAGAAGATTTTGAACAGGTGTTTCGCTTTGGTTCGATCATTGTACTCTCTAATCTGTCGGCGATCCCGCCTCTCAAAAGTGAACAAACTGGCCGTTTACAATCAGATCATCGCTCCTGCCATTCTTTATGCAGCGTTGGTGTGGGGGTCATGCGCACAGACTCACAGGAACAAACTCCAAGTTGCGCAGAACCGGGCGCTGAGGATGATCCTTGATCGTCCTTTTGATGCTAGGATCTCGGACCTCCATCAGGAGGCTAATATACCGAAAATAGATGCAATAATTAATGAAATCAAAACAAAATTTGTAAACAAATGCAGATTATCAGAATTTGCATTGATAAACAATTTGTACATAGTAGAATAGTTGTATATAGTAGGTAGTAGGTAGTTAGTTTCTTCAAATTAATAATTAAAAACTTCAAATAATACCATAAAGGTGGTGCGCACATGCCAAATTAGAAATTAGGAACATTAGCACAATAGTATGATTTGAATTAAAAAAAAAATACAGTATCAAAGATGAAAAGCTCAGACTGTATCACTTGCACTGTAAAAATATGTATTACCAAAAACAAACAACTGAATAAAAATGCATTTAAGCTGTAAAAAAAAAAAGGATGTTTCCCTAACACAGACTTCAAAAGCATGGAGCCAGCGGAGACTGGCATTGCAAAATAGATGCAAGCAGCGGGTACTTTTGTACACGTTTGCCTTTTCAAAACTGGAATGTTTCCCTAATACAGACTTCAAAACCATGGAGCCTAGGCAAGTTAGCATTGCAAAATAGATGCAAGTTGTGGGTGCTTTTGTAATCGCTTGCGTTTCTGCAAATCGGAATGTATCCCTAACACGAGTCTCAAAACCATGGAGCGTGTGGAAATTGGCATTGCAAATGAGATGCAAGCTGCGTGTACTTTTGTACTCGCTTGCAATTTTTGCAAACCGAAATGTGTTTTCCCAACACATATTCCGAAACCATTAAGTTGGAAAAATTGGCATTGCAGATCTTTTATACCCCCATGCATTTTTACACTCCGGAATTCGTTTTGCTAACACGGTCTACAAAAGTGGGTACAAATGTAACGCTTTGGTTCGGTTATTCAAGACTGCATATCCCTTCATGTCGCCAGCTCACTGAACTTCTACGCATACCGTTTGATGATTAGGCAAATTGTTGATAACTATTTGCTGCGATAACCACTAACAATATGCATGAATTGACCTAAATTGGAATTTGTTTGCAATTGAATTCGTAAATTGTTTCATTCATTCACTAGTTTAATCAATAATTTGATCAATTCATACAAAAGATAGCTCTGCGCAGCGGCGATATCGTACCAAATGAGGAACACCCGAGATACGATTATTGCAAATTGTAAAAAACAAAACATTACTAAGCCAACGGTAGTCCTACGTTAGCCTTGCGGTTATATCATAGGTATAATCCATACATAGTTTTCATGGAGTTCCTAATGCTCTAATTAAAATTCAGTACCTATTCCGAGAATATTTTTACAAGTTGCAAATGTGTACGTTATATCGAAGTTTCCCTGTATACACAAACAGCGATTCTAAGACAAAAGATAATCTTTTTTATAAAGTGCTTTAATTTTGCTCAAAATTCTGCAGTGATCGATCACCAGCAAAATAAAAATATACCCGTATTTAGTTTATTTGCCCATTAGGGTGCCCAGTATCAAAATAAGGGGACAAGAAAAAAGCGACTTTGATTTTTTTTTATTTTCAATCGCTTTCAACAGCAATTAAATTTTTTTTCCAACTATCTGTATGTCATTATAGTATGTGGAAAAGGGAGAGGGTGCACCCCATGAAGGAAGAAGGACTACCATTGGCTTAGTAATCATTTTGTATCGATTAAATTATTGATTGAATGAAATAATTTTCGAATTCAATTGAATTCAACATATTTGCTGTGTAAGTAAAGAATTTGAACAAACGCCATGTAATGTAAGGCACCTTGCTTTTGTCGGCTGTGTTAGAGAACAAAGAATTTGCAATGACAATTTCCCCAGGCATCCTAGGTTTTGGTGGTTTTAAAGGGAACACATCTCGGTGGGAACAAAAGTTCCCCTAACTTGCATTTATTTGCAAAGCGGATTCTCCCAGGTACATTGATTTTGAAGTCTATGTTGGGGAAACCGAAAATCAGGCCAATCAAAACGAGGTAGTTAGGACGTTTCAATAACGCTTGACTTTTCACAGTTATTCAGCTTATCTCATGACAAATACCATTTTATCCCTTGTGAAAGATGCGCAGATATATTTCCTATGATGGAAACATCTTTCCGATCTATTAAGAAATGTTCGATTTATAAGCATTCGAAATCTTTCATTTTTTCCTGCATGTTCTGTGTTTAGGTTTTCATTTCACCTCCATATACTCCGGATTGACGTAGTCCCACGTGGAAACATCTTTCCGATCTATTAAGAAATGTTCGATTTATAAGCATTCGAAATCTTTCATTTTTTCCTGCATGTTCTGTGTTTAGGTTTTCATTTCACCTCCATATACTCCGGATTGACGTAGTCCCACGTCAAAATAATAATTCGTGAAATATACAGTGATTGTCATAGATGACAAGTTTCAACCATAGCAAAAAGAAAAACAGAAAAACATTAAAGGGGTGAACAAAATTTTATTTTCATGTATAATATTTTGATTTTGTATATTTCCTATAGGGACCAAAAAACTTCAAAACACTATAAAACGCTTTGTCACAGCTCGTCGCAGTAATACTCTTCCGAATTTGTTAGTATATACCAGGTACAACAGGTCCCAGCCCGGGAGCTCCAGGGAGTAAAAAGATGCCGCTCAACAAAGTTGAAATTATGATTTTCATTCTTATATTCTTCTTTTTCTTATGCTCTATCTTCTTATTTTCCTCTACAAAACCACTTAATCACAAGATTTTCGGATAGCCTATTGATTAACCTTCATAACAATATAACTCATAGGTTATTCTGTTATTACGATAAAAAAGGATTTAGAACTAAATTTTTTTCGAACAAAAAAATATCTTCATCTTCATTTCTCGATATCATAGGTATAATACCTGCTACAGTCCTGGAATTTTCAACTTTTCTTAGTTAAAGTGTCTATTTTCTAAAAGAAATAGAGAAAAACAGATCGGCCATAGTCACTTCTTCGATTTTTGTCCGACTTAAAAGCCTTAGTGTAATGGCCAGTTCAGTTGGCATGAAATTCGTCCTTTTTAAATGTCTATTAAAAGTAAAAAATTCTGTTAATTGTCTGAGGAAAACACTGATGTACATATACATCATCACCTTGGTGGGACAAAGAGTGCTCGAATGCTTATTTCAATAAATCCTCTGCCTTCAAAAATTTTCGCAAAAATGGCTCAATGGAAAATTTTGATAAGTATGATCTTTTGGAGACCAAATTCAAAAATCTTATTGGAGCGAAAAAACGCAGTTATTGGCGACGATATGTCAATGGTTTGTCAAGAGAAACATCTATGAATACCCTGTGGAACACAGCCAGGTGTTTGCGAAACAAAAACCATACAAACGAAAACAAAAAGTATTCCGACCGATGGATTCTTGATTTTGCCAAAAAAAAAAGTATGTCCAGATTTTGTCCCTGCAGAAGACATATCTCGTAATACATCGTCTTCCAATAGTAATAACGAGACATTGTTTTCTATGACTGAATTCTCACTTGCACTTCTTTCGTGCAATAATTCAGCTCCTGGTTCCGATGGAATCAAATTTAATCTTTTGAAGAACCTTCCAAACGTCGCTAAGAAACGTTTATTAAGGTTATTTAATAGGTTTATTGAGCAAAATATTGTCCCTATCGAGTGGAGACAAGTTAGAGTAATAGCCATTCAAAAACCGAATAAGCCAGCTTCCCATCATAACTCATACAGACCAATAGCCATGCTATCTTGCATCCGTAAGTTATTGGAAAAAATGATACTCCGACGTTTAGACGAATGGGTTGAAGAGAATAACTTTTTATCAGATACGCAGTTCGGTTTCCGCAAGGGCAAAGGGACAAATGATTGTCTCGCGTTACTTGCTTCCGAAATTCAGACGACCTTTGGTAATAAAAAACAGATGACTTCTGTTTTCTTAGACATTAAAGGGGCGGTTGACTCAGTATCAATAAGAATTTCATCCGATAAACTTCACAACCATGGATTTTCACCAATTTTAAACAACTTTTTGTTTAATCTGTTATCCGAAAAGCACATGCACTTTTCTCATGGAAATTGTGCCGTTTCTAGGACTAGCTACATAGGTCTTCCTCAAGGTTCTTGCTTAAGTCCTCTTCTGTATAATTTCTATATTAATGATATAGATGATCATCTTGCAGATGGATGTACTTTGAGGCAACTGGCAGATGATAGTGTTGTATCCATATCAGGTACTAGAACTATTGATTTGCAAAGACCGCTGCAAATTTCCTTAAATAGTTTATCTACATGGGCTGTGAATCTAGGTATTGAATTCTCAACTGAGAAAACAGAAATGGTTGTATTTTCTAGGAAGCACCAACCTCCCGAACTTCTGCTTCAATTGTTCAACAAAACCATCGTACAATCCACAAGCTTCAAATATCTTGGAGTTTGGTTTGATGCTAAATGTACATGGGGAAAACATATTGCGTATCTGAATAAAAACAACAGACAAAAGCATCATATTTTCTGATCGAAATTAGGAATGCATTGAATTTTCTTGTTGATAAAAATATTCGAATCACTTTCATTTGGATTCCTTCCCATTGCTCTATTCCTGGTAATGAGAAAGCGGATACACTCGCAAAGATGGGTAGTATGCAGGGCACAGTTTTTGAAAGACAAATAGCGTATCGGGAATTCTTCTCCATTTCCCGACAGCAGTCACTCACCAGTTGGCAAAACCAATGGAACAGAGATGACCTTGGGAGATGGCTATACTCTATTATCCCCAAAGTTTCAACGAAGGCCTGGTTTAAAGGGTTAGATCTTGACAGAAATTTTATTAGAACTATGTCCAGATTTATGTCCAATCATTCCGCGCTAAATGCGCATCTCTTCCGCATAGGTCTTGCTACTAACAATTTAAGCAATTGTGGTCAAGGATATCATGACATCGAGCACGTTGTTTGGTCATGTAATGAATTTTGCAATGAAAGAATTAAAATGGTTGCCGATTTAGAGGCTCAAGGAGTACACTCACGCATGCCAGTTCGCGATATCTTAGCTACTCGCAACCCTAATTTTATGTTCCCCATATATGTCTTCCTAAGAAGCGCTAATGTTATTATTTAGGTCACATCTCCTACTCCCACTGTCCATTCTCCCTTCCTTTCCTAATACACAAGCAGAACTTAATACCCGTTGCGATAAGATCATTACAGGAGCTATTAACATAACAAGGAGGCACTCACTACCAAAGGATACCGTTGCTACATCAACTGGCGATGTAGTTGTTACGACCCACCACAGGCACTGTTCCAGACAAGGATAAAACCGACGAGGCAACGAAGTATTTTTTTTTTTTATTGCACTGTAGTTACACTGTAGTTTTAGCTAATTAGACTTAAGTTAATAATTATGTAGTTATAATATATTCAAATAGTTTTAAAATGTATTGCTTGATGGTGGCTCTTTATCCACTTGAGCCTAATTAAATCAATAAAGGAAAACAATATACATCATCATGCATTTAAGGGTTAAAATGTCTCAGAAATATGTAGAATTACTACAGTTTATTCTTTAGTTTTGGTAACCCTGTATCCAGCTGTTCCAGCAGCGGCCTGAGCATACGACCAGAATCCATGCCGGATGCGATCAGCTACGGATCTGGGTCGTTACGGGAACAGAAAAGGTGTCCCGTAGCTCTCGCAGACTTGGCTTTTCAGCAGCGATATCGTGGTTAAAGTACTCCACATTGTTTTCCAGAGTCCAGACTTTTAGTTATGATAATGCTATTTCGTCCGAGGACAGACACATTTCGACTGTGATAAGTTTTGTTTTTACCTGTGCTACCTGTGCTGCATCTCTCTCCCTCGATTGCCCTTCGTATGGATTGGGAGTGTTGTCTGTCACATTCGCACTTCCGAGAGGAACGATTACCGAATGCTACTCAACAGTTTCTGGTTGGAACCGCCGCGACTCTTGCTATCGGTAAAGATCGGTAAAGACTTTCTCCGGTTGGTATCGGTTTTCATCCTTGTTGGCAGCAGACCGAAACACTTTTGGTGCGAATACGAGAGAAAAATTTACAAATTTACATACCAGCATAGCAACAGCACGGTTCATCGAACGGAATGACTTATCCCGAAGCGTTTGCGCGAAAAGATTTTCTTTCTGTTTATTCACACCACTTCTTCCCAGAGCATCTATTTTCAACTTCAAATATTCATAAAACTCTTTCATCTGTAAAAAATACTCACATTATTAATTATCCAAAGGCTATAAAAACTACAATCGCGATTGTCACAAGTCATCAAAATGGTTACATATGAAGGGTGTGTCACATCAAATTGCATCACGGAAAAAACGCTGTAGAAATTCGCCCAGTAGATCGATCCTTTTGAAAATTTTAGACAGTAAAATAAAAACTATTAAACAACTTTTGGCATTTTCTTTTTATTCATACTTCGAGCCCAAGCCCGTATGCTTGCACCTTCCTCTTTACCCCGTCCATAAGGTTCTGTACAACGTCAGGTTGTAGTTTTTTTTGAACAGAAATCCATTTTCTCTTGAAGTCCGCCTCCGATTTGACAACTTTTGGGTTCTTTCGGAGGGCCTGCTTCATAATCGCCCAATATTTCTCTATTGGGCGAAGCTCCGTCGCGTTGGGCGGGTTCATTTCCTTTGGCACGAAGGTGACCCCGTTGGCTTCGTACCACTCCAACACGTCCTTTGAATAGTGGCACGAAGCGAGATCCGGCCAGAAGATGGTCGGGCCCTCGTGCTGCTTCAATAGTGGTAGTAAGCGCTTCTGGCACTCCTTAAGGTAAACCTGCCCGTTTACCGTGCCGGTCATCACGAAGGGGGCGCTCCGCTTTCCGCAAGAGCAGATCGCTTGCCACACCATGTATTTTTTGGCAAACTTGGATAGTTTCTGCTTGCGAATCTCCTCCGGAACGCTGAATTTGTCCTCTGCGGAGAAGAACAACAGGCCCGGCAGCTGACGAAAGTCCGCTTTGACGTAGGTCTCGTCGTCCATTACCAGGCAATGCGGCTTCGTCAGCATTTCGGTGTACAGCTTCCGGACTCGCGTCTTCCCCACCATGTTTTGCATTTCGTCGCAGTTAGAAGCCTTTTGAACCTTGTATGTACGCAGGCCCTCCCGCTGCTTGGTCCGCTGGACGAATGAACTTGACAAATTCAGCTTATTGGCGACATCCCGGACCGAACTTCTCGGATCACGTCTAAACTGCTTAACTACGCGCTTGTGATCTTTTTCACTGACGGAGCATCCATTTTTGCCGTTCTTCACCTTCCGGTCGATGGTTAGGTTCTCGAAGTATCGTTTTAGTACTCTGCTGACCGTGGATTGGATGATTCCCAGCATCTTACCGATGTCCCGATGTGACAACTCCGGATTCTCGAAATGAGTGCGCAGGATTAATTCACGACGCTCTTTTTCGTTCGACGACATTTTTCCAAATTTACGAAAAATTGACAGTGAAGCATGGCCAACGTGATCTATACACTCTTATCTGATTATAAGCGAAAGCTGAAGATATAATTCCTAAAAATTAAATTTCTACAGCGTTTTTTCCGTGATGCAATTTGATGTGACACACCCTTTAATATCCTCTGAGAGTTATAACATAATTCAAAACTAAGCATATGAAGACACAAAAGGGCTATGAGTTTATCTGATTTCGAATGATTCCTACAACGATAAATTTCATCATTGATCATGAAACTGCAACTGTTATTCGACACGGATTGTGGTTCATCATCCGTTCGCACAAAGTGAGAGCAAATTATTTATTTACAATCAATATATTTTTTTCTCGAAAACAATTATCGTGAACAATAACGAATTTACGAGTGCGCATACACACCGTCGTTGAATCCGTTGAACGGACACTGAAACACCTGACGTGGAACACGAACTGACCTCTTCGTTTCACCCTCTTGTGTTGCGTAAATGAAATTTTTTTCTCGCCACATCCCACGCATCTAATAAAAGTCGTTCACCGTACGGCCCCAGACTCGGAGGTGTAAAATTTGCACCGAACGTTTTGCGAACGGTCATTAAAACGGGTAATGATGGGATTGTTTACCTTCTAAACAGTTTACGTGTAAACAAGTGCGTTGATTGCTTTAAATAAAGAAAAATATTATTCCAATTTCGAGCCGCGAAACGAGAAGAGCTGATGTATATTGCGAATGTCTGCCCCGTCCGATTGGTGATAAATTGGTTACGTGTTGTTGGGGAATATAAATAAACTCAAGATACGTCTGAGTAAGATGGACATTACGATTGATATACCTAGTGATTTTGAATCAGCCACGGTTCAGTCATGCTTTACTTACCCTCTCCATGCTGCATGGTCACCGTTTACAATATCGCGTTATGATTTGTGTAGAAAAGTGGATTCGAGTTACCGAATGAATAAATTTCAAAGCGGGTGGCTAAAGTGTTTTCCATGATTTCCATAGAACCTTAAATTGGCCACACGTTTTGTGTAAAGTTTGGTTTGTCAATCCATCACGAATGAATCACCAAAATCAAAATCTTTACGAAAACCATGGCTCATTTCGCACCTTTCTTCCATTTTACGGTCGACATAATCGTCCATCAGATTAATTATTTCGAACGACCATGAATTGTTTGTGCATCATCTTTAATCTCCTGGATAACACGCATGGTCGAACTGTATCAAAAGACGAAGATATTGGTTCTGTCGAGCGGGTCCGAATTGGAGCAAAGTTGCTGTTGATTCCGAACTACACAATAAAAAAAAGTTCCGCGATAAAGCCCATATTAATTGATCCCCTTGCTATAAACAGTAGAATAAGTTGAAATGTAAACACACAAATGATATAAGAGTAGGTTTAAGAATTGAGTGTGTTCTCCAACATTGTTACAATCTCCTTATATCCTATCCTTTTCCTGAATAAAATATGTCTTCCTTCTAAACTCGTTGACTCTAGTAATCGATTTTCTACCATACTAAACATAGAATTAAGAAATTTGTTTATTTATAGTTATAGAAATATAGTTGAAGGTTCGGCTCCTTAAAACTTATGTAACTGAGCCTGTAAAATGAACGAATTTTAAAAACAAGCCCACTTTTGGTTAAATACACACGTCAGTATGTAAAACTGTCACATTTTGAGTAAAGTAAGTTCTCGTGTGATTGTCGAAACACCATTGTATTCCGAAAAGCATTTCTAACAGCTAGTGGTGGTGGTGGAGCCATGGTCACTGATTTTTGCATCACAATTAGAAGTCCTTACAGTTGAGTAACTGCCTCATCCCTCATAGACATTTCCACGTACACACCTACTACTCACTCACAAACTCATGAAAACGAAAGTTACGAATCGTTCATTCTGAGATTCGCGTAGCATTGTGTACCTCTGGTACGATTTGCGATTAAGTGCTCCTCTAATTTACTCCAAACTTTGAAAAATCGGCTGAAAAAAACGACTTAACGTATTAACGTTCACATGTGTTTTGGCGATACACTAGGCTAACAATCTGCCTGCATTCATTTGAACTTATTGCAATATTTGCAAAATTACAGATGACTTTCTAGAACACTACACAAAACCTGTCTTGACACTTTTTTGAAATCGATGCGAGAAATTAAAACAATTTTTTTCTGTGAAAGCAATAAATTAACTTTGTACAGAATTTATTGGGGTCTTCAAAATGCCTTGCGATATGCGGTGCGATCATTACTTATTGAGTTATTCATCATCAAAGACGAAGGCGTAATTTTTTATTCAAACCGAAATATCTCTTTATGGAAAGGTCCTACAGGAACGTTCAAGGAACCGAAGGAAAGCTGGTTGGTATGGTTGATTAGATTTGTTATTGAGTTGGTTAGCGGAAAATTGTTTTAGTCCACAAAATGTTTGAAAAAAAACAGAAGAAAATGATTTTTGTTCCTTCTGGATATTGCTGACTACTACATCAACACACACCAAGATAAAAATATGTACGTAAAATATTCTAATACCTGAGCTATAAAATTATGTACATCCCATCTGTATGCGCACTTTTTCCAAGAATTTACAGCATGCCAAAAATCACTTTAAATTTTTGACTCTGCACTCTGTTCCTCCAATTTTTTTTATCAAGTGTAGTTGAATAGTTGGAAATCCTCTCTCACGTGAAAATTAAAATAAACAAAATACAGGGAAACTTCGATATAACGTACACATTTTCAATGGCCGAATCCGCACCATCTCAGATTGCAGTGAAATGTTGTGGGTGTAAAGACATGTGTCATTTAAGCAACTTTGCATACATGATATCTCAAAAAAAAAAAAAATTAGACTAGTTTTTGGAAAGGGCCAAAGTTTGTTTTTTTCTCAAGTTTTTACAAAAAATTCTAACTTTAAAACTATAATACCTACAAAAAAGGTCGGTCAAAAAAAATTATTCTAATTTTCATGTAAAAAATACATAAATAAAATAAAGTTCTCATAAAAATTACCAAAAATTCCAGAGCCCTTATTCCAATGTATGGAAGGATTGTTGTAGATGTATTAAATATTAATATAATAATATTTTTGAGAAAAACAAATTTTAATTTTCGAAATAATTTTGTTTAATGATTTATTTTGGGCATGAATTTGTTATTTTTTAATGAAAGCTTGAACAATTTCCTATATCTCATTGTCCGACCAAAATTATGTAACTCTTTTAGTTTTAGAGTTGGAATTTTTTAAATTTTGAGTTATTTTTAGCTTTTTCCAAAAAAAATTATTGGAAATTGTGTCCAAGATACGACCGCATTGTTGACATAGAACTACGCTGTTATTTTATATAAGTCGCTCGTTTATTTCTTCGCATATTATTCTATAATGCTGTGAAATTTTTGAAACAACTGCATAGTTGAATAATCTCTGAAATTGTTTTTTCATTGTAGAATCAGTTGACGATAATTGATTGATGATTCATCCTTTCCCTCGCAGAACAATACGCTAGCTGATCTTATGTCGCAATTTATTTCATGTTAATGCATTGAAAATTTACCTCGAACGCTATTCTGGTAGCTTTTTTCGCAATTGACATAGACTCGGCTACAGTTGATTATATACATGTTGCACCAGCACCATTATTCCACATCTCATAACTGCATCAATATATTTTTGGCACCGCATGGAAAGAACAACAATGATAACACTTGCAAGTATCAAATATCATGCTACATGTTATTTAGGATTGCCTCAGTGGAATCGCACCTCTAAACATCGTTCGTATAACGTACACCAAGCGCCAAACAAGCGTTCGCCATAGCATGCATACAAAGCCATACATTGGTGGCGTGAAACTACTAGGAATATAAACACTTCTCATCATTTTGCTCTATTCTCAAAAGAAACGCTTCTGTTAATATTACTGGCCTCGAAAAAAGTTGCATTACTTTCTCATGCTCGAGATAAGAGGTCGTATGAATAAAAATAAAATTCAGCTTTACTTTACTTGAATCACGCATTCGAGCAGTGACATTAAGTATTTACTACGTTTGATATGAATAAAACTGGCAACTGAGTATGAACTTTTCGAAAATGGAAGTTTACTTGATTTCGTATGAATAAAAAAGCATTTATCAAGTATTTACTTTGTTATTATCAAGTATGCTCATGAGCGTACTTTCCTTCTGAAAAATCTTTTGTTTATCTCATGCGATTAATATTTAGTGCTGCTATCTTACATTTAAACAAGTGAAAAATGTATTATGATGCGCCAAATATTCCTATTCCGCTCGTTTGTGACATCGGTCCTTCATTTGAGAAAAATCGGGCTCTTTATTAATTTAACTTTAATTTTAAAAATATATACAAAAAAAATATATACACTTTCAGATGATCATGTTCTCTTTGAGTTTTTTGATTTTCAGGACAGCAATTTCCTTTTTCAGAACCAACAGCTCCATTTCTTTTTGGTGTCACTCTTCTTGGTTTGCCTTCAATACATCCGTATAATATTGTTGCTTTTTCAGGAACTTAAGTTGTTCCTCACACACTGTTTGTTGTGTTCTGCCACGTGTCTGGAATAAGAAAAAAAGAATTAAAAAAATATAAAAGTTCTTTGAAGAACAATTTTAGGAGAGAAATGGGAATAAAAATACCATTTTAATCACTGAGAGCGCATGAAAAGTAAAAGTAGAATTAAACACATACCGATTTTTTATTTGTTTTTAGTGTTTGACACGCTGAACTCGTTCTGTAAGCTGTTGTAATCGTAATCATCAGAAGAATCATGCTCCTCCTTCGGTGAATCCTTCCCCATTGCAATATTTTTGCTTCCTACTGCCAGACCATCTGTAAAAGTTATGATAAATGATAACATTTCATAAGTTTCAATATAATTGAAATAATTGAATAATTTTTAACTTACACGGAACGCTGATGATGCTGGGATTGTCAACACCCCCCAGCAGTCTTTCTTTAACAGCGGTCTTCATGTTATTGATTTTCTTCAATATTTGGTCGCCAGAGAACTCCAATCCACATCGGATGAGCAACTGGTGTCGCATCGCCGCCAACGCTGTTTTTTTCTTCTCCCGCACAGGTGGTGTTTGCGATTTGGAAAGTAAAATTTTTCCTACTTCCTCCAGTACATCCACAAACACAGCATCCATTTGTTCCTGATTAGATTGATTCTTCCTCTTTCTTCCGCTACCGCTGCTGATTGATTTTTCGGCAGATCCTTTGACTGTAAATTTATGATTGGAAACTAGTATTTTTAAGCAACAATAAAAAAACTCAACTTACCATCATCTACCAGAACAATCTCTTCGAGTACCTCGATATTTTCGTGGCCAAAAATCATTGTTATCGATTTTTTTTTTCAATGAAAGGATCACAACACGGGCGAGAAAAGTGACGTTTTGAAACCAAACAAAAACAATCAGTTGACAGATGTTTGACAAAGTAAGAACTATGTCCGAATTCGAACATACGTTAAAATGAAATTAGTAAAGTAAATTTTAATCATACGGATTCAAGTAAATACTAGGAAAGTTTACTTTACTTGGAAACGGGCAGAATAAGTAAATACTTTTTTTATTCATGCGGCCTAAGCTGTCACCCTTAGTGGAGGAAGCTTTGCTACTGGCGCAAATGCAATCCTAGTTGAAGGCGACTGGCACGCGAACCCGAATAACTTATAACATTCCAGTACGACATTCAAGATACCGGGTATTCCCCAAATCATTTTTTGGCGCACAACCTTAACAACGGCTTCGCCATAACGTCAGTTTAATGCATTGATGCAATGTCAAAGGCACCAACGAAGCCCTGCTTGGAAAAAAGACTGAATTATTCCACACAGTTTGTACTCTGCTGTAACACCCATCGATGCGAATTCGCTGATGAGTTTGTCAAGAGCGAAAGCCTTCATCACCAGCGGGGGGAGCTTGATTTTGGTTGCTGCCTGAATAACGGCGTTTACATTTTCGACCGACGCGCCGAAGTCGCTTACTTCGCTGTTGTTCGATGCGATGTCACACTTGCGAAGGTTCGGTGCGAGCGCTTTTCACTGCACCAACATCGCGTGCATCATTAGATGATGCTTGCCTCGAAATTTTATTGCTCCTGGCAATGCGTTCGTTTTTTGCACGACTCGAGTTTGCCTTCCTCTTCTTCTTGCCCATCACACATTACGCGAAGCGTCTAATTTATGACGCGGAAAGAAAAACACACGATACGAATAACGCGAAAAATGGACTGAAAACACCACACAACGATATCCAAGTTGGATTACCACTGGTGGGGTCCAAGAAAAGTGATCTAGATTGCTCAACAGTCCGATGCCGAATAAAAGTTTGCCTCAGCGAGATCCACTGTTTATACTCTAGGCAAGTGTTTCCCTTTATTCTTCTTCTTTTCCTTTGTTCACGGAGACTTTAAATCGTACGATTTCCCCTTCGTTGCTCGTTATTGACAGCTCCGTTCGGAACGTTAACTTTATTTCATAAAAACGTGACCTGTTTTCTGATTTGGCACCCTTAATGAAAGTCGTAGTTCTACGTCAAAAACATGAAACCTATATTCCATTGTCCAACCAAAATTATGAAGCTCTTATAGTTTTAGAGTTGGATTAATCTTTAATTTTTAGTTATTTTTAGCTTCCCCGAAAAACCTAAAGACTTTAAGCCCTACAAAATTTCAGTCATAGAATGAAATATAGGAAATAATTGATTCTTTTATAAAAATATATAAAAAAAAATTATACAAATTACGCTGTGAATTGTTCTTTTAAATTGAAATTCAATTTTTTCAAAAAATTTATTTGTTTTTGAATTCAGAACGTAAATCATATGAATAGTTCATACAACTACCAACAAGACTCGCATACATCGGAAAAAGAGCACTATTGCAGGGAAAAGGTTTTTTAACGAGTCATTTTATCTATTTACCCCCAATCAACAACATGAAAGACCATGAGAAAGGTTGGCTCCACCTCCTATTTGGATTTTGTCATCATTATTTTCTAACTCTACCCAAACAGCATCACAATAAAGTAATATGATTTCCGAGATTATGCTTCGATATAACGTACAATTCGATACAACGTACAATTTTGAAAGCGAAATGTACGTTATATAGAAGTTGCCCTGTAATATTAGATGTTTTTTTATCGTTTGGAATTGCATTCATGACTATTACTGGGCATTTTGACATTATTTTCTCTCATGTTTTGACCGATGTCTCGGCCATCACTTGACCATTGTTAGAAAGTTAAATTAAATTAAATCTCTAAATATACTGCACTAAATTTTCTCATTTTTCATATGGCAGCAACAGAATTGTCCCATGCAGCGTTCTTTTTGAAGCCGAGCCAGTTTAAGTTTAAGTTAAATAACTCTGTCGTTGTTCAAATTCGAACATATGCGTAGAAGATTTTTTTTTTTCGTCAAATATGATCATCTTTTACCTCCTTAGAGATTTTGGATGAACTTATTTTTCATGTGAGAAATGTTTTTTCTGACTTCAAAAGGATGAATCAAAAATTAAATTCATCTTTTATACTCAAAAAACCAATAATATATGCAAATTAAAAAAATATTTTTTTACTCGATTATATACATCATTCAATTTTACAGCCATTCCATACCAAACCGATATAGTGGTTCTCAGATTTTCGTCAAAAGTGGTAATTTTGTTCTTTATTGCAAAACATTAGACCCGAATTTTGAATTTTTTTATTGGGGACTCATTTTAGAGTGGTCCGAATTTTTTTTTAACATTTTCCCAAAAATGACTTTTTCAAAAATTCATAACTTTTAAACTACTGAACCGATTTAGATGATCGATATATCTAATTGAAGCCAATAAGATAGCCTTTGATATTGAACATGCAAAAAAATGGATTTTTTTAATTGTTTTCATTGCTTTGGACTAGAGGGCGCTATATTTTTTATACTTTCTTCTTGAAAGCTGAGGGCTTTTCACATAACACATATCTCGATATCAGAGATGCTATTTTTTTCATTTTTGAGATATAATTTTTCAAAGTTAACCGATGGATCGAAAAAAACAATTTCCACCTTTTTCCCACTATAAAAATTCATAACTTTTGAACTACCGAACCGATTCAGTTTTACTGTTGTATCGAAAAAAAAAATTTGTCAAAAATTGACTTTTCGGCACTTTGTTGTTTTTGTCTGAAAAGTCGATTTTTGACGATTTTTTTTTCGAGATAACAGTAAATCTCGACGTTTCATGCGATTTTAAGATATTTGGCATTGACATTTTTTTTGAAACCCCCGATTCCCTTCATTCCCCCATTGTGTGATTTTTCGATTTTCAGAAAACTTTAATTTTCAGATCTGCGACTATAGTAAATGAAGTTCGTATGAGCCGATATTTTGCAGAGGGTATTCTATCGTGCGAATCAACATTTCACAGGGAGTTCCGTACGAAAAATCTATATGACGATTTTCATTGGCACCCTAAACCATACGTTTTGCGCCGTATTCCGAAAAAAGTCCCAGAGTGTCGATTTTCGACAAAAAAATTCGAGATGACAGTAAATCTCGGCGTTTCATGCAATTTGAAGACATTTGGCATAAAAAAAATGTTTAAGTGATTTTTCGGTTTTCAAAAAACTTGAACTTTGACCGCTGTGCGACACTAGTAAATGTAGTCCGATTGAGCTGATATTGCATAGGGTAGTGGGAATCAACATTTTTAATCAAGTAAAGCAAATTTTATTCTTATTCTTACTCTTATACTCTTACTCTTACTCTTACTCTTACTCTTACTCTTACTCTTACTCTTACTCTTACTCTTACTCTTACTCTTACTCTTACTCTTACTCTTACTCTTACTCTTACTCTTACTCTTACTCTTACTCTTACTCTTACTCTTACTCTTACTCTTACTCTTACTCTTACTCTTACTCTTACTCTTACTCTTACTCTTACTCTTACTCTTACTCTTACTCTTACTCTTACTCTTACTCTTACTCTTACTCTTACTCTTACTCTTACTCTTACTCTTACTCTTACTCTTACTCTTACTCTTACTCTTACTCTTACTCTTACTCTTACTCTTACTCTTACTCTTACTCTTACTCTTACTCTTACTCTTACTCTTACTCTTACTCTTACTCTTACTCTTACTCTTACTCTTACTCTTACTCTTACTCTTACTCTTACTCTTACTCTTACTCTTACTCTTACTCTTACTCTTACTCTTACTCTTACTCTTACTCTTACTCTTACTCTTACTCTTACTCTTACTCTTACTCTTACTCTTACTCTTACTCTTACTCTTACTCTTACTCTTACTCTTACTCTTACTCTTACTCTTACTCTTACTCTTACTCTTACTCTTATTACTCTTACTCTTACTCTTACTCTTACTCTTACTCTTACTCTTATTCTTATTATTATTTTTATTCTTATTCTTATTCTTATTCTTATTCTTATTCTTATTCTTATTCTTATTCTTATTCTTATTCTTATTCTTATTCTTATTCTTATTCTTATTCTTATTCTTATTCTTATTCTTATTCTTATTCTTATTCTTATTCTTATTCTTATTCTTATTCTTATTCTTATTCTTATTCTTATTCTTATTCTTATTCTTATTCTTATTCTTATTCTTATTCTTATTCTTATTCTTATTCTTATTCTTATTCTTATTCTTATTCTTATTCTTATTCTTATTCTTATTCTTATTCTTATTCTTATTCTTATTCTTATTCTTATTCTTATTCTTATTCTTATTCTTATTCTTATTCTTATTCTTATTCTTATTCTTATTCTTATTCTTATTCTTATTCTTATTCTTATTCTTATTCTTATTCTTATTCTTATTCTTATTCTTATTCTTATTCTTATTCTTATTCTTATTCTTATTCTTATTCTTATTCTTATTCTTATTCTTATTCTTATTCTTATTCTTATTCTTATTCTTATTCTTATTCTTATTCTTATTCTTATTCTTATTCTTATTCTTATTCTTATTCTTATTCTTATTCTTATTCTTATTCTTATTCTTATTCTTATTCTTATTCTTATTCTTATTCTTATTCTTATTCTTATTCTTATTCTTATTCTTATTCTTATTCTTATTCTTATTCTTATTCTTATTCTTATTCTTATTCTTATTCTTATTCTTATTCTTATTCTTATTCTTATTCTTATTCTTATTCTTATTCTTATTCTTATTCTTATTCTTATTCTTATTCTTATTCTTATTCTTATTCTTATTCTTATTCTTATTCTTATTCTTATTCTTATTCTTATTCTTATTCTTATTCTTATTCTTATTCTTATTCTTATTCTTATTCTTATTCTTATTCTTATTCTTATTCTTATTCTTATTCTTATTTTCTCTATAGGTAGCATTGTACCCTAATGACAATGATAGGTTAAGTTAAACAATATAAATTCACCTTAACGAACGAGCCCATTTTTCTGAAACTATGACCATTTCTAATGATGAATCCAATGACCTCCAATCCAATTCAATGACCAAATGATGCAATCCAAATTTTATACCAAGTGTGGCATTTTTTCAAGGAAGAATAGCTAATTAGCTTTAATTTGACACATCGATCATATGGATCGGTTTTGTAGTTCAAAAGTAACAAATTTTTGAAGAAAATCATTTTTGGAAAAAAAAAGGGAAAAAAAATTTTTCGGACCATCGGTTAACTTTCAAAAATCATAACTCAAAAACAAAAAAAAACTGATTTTGAGATATGTTATGTATATCTATATATATAAAAATGGATTTCTGTCTGTCTGTCTGTCTGTCTGATTCTTATGGACTCGGAAACTACTGACCCGATCGACATGAAAATTGGTATGTAGGGGTTTTTGGGGTCGGTGAAGGTTCTTATGATATTTCCAGACCCCTAATTTTCTTCAATTTGATGTGTCAATCGTTAAAAGTTATGATTTTTTGAAAAAAAGCGTGGGGAAAAGATAAAAAATGGGTTTTTTGGACCGCCCTAAAATGGAAATGAGCACCCTAACAAAAAAGTAAAAAATACGGGTCTAATGTTTTGCGATAAAGAATAAAATTACCACTTTTGACGAAAATCTGAGAACTACTATATCGGTTTAGCATGGAATGGCTATATATTATATTTCTACCATTGAATATGAAGAAGAAATAAGGAATTTAGAAAATACTTACGATTTCGTGATCTTTTGAGGAAAAATATACATGAAATCATAAATCTGCTTCTAATGAATAGCTGTGGTATTCATCGGTGCAATAATGTTCCGTGAAACGATTTTCTGTCATACAAATGAAACACAAATTTCTTCATTACTCGAGAGTTAAACAAGCAAACGAAACCAAAGTTGGCATGTGGAGGTTTTAGGGTGCAATAATATGGGCATACCGTATATACTTCACGGTGAAAACTAAATGAACGGCACGTCATTGAACTATGTTTTCCGAGTGAGTGGAACGTCAAAGATAATAATGGGTTTTCAGGCAAAGAATGAACACCTCTCAAATAGAATGAAGTGTAACTTAAATGAAAATAACCTCTCCGTATCAAATCAGTGTTCATTGTGAGAGGAAAGCTTTGTTTTTTACATATGGTAAAATAATCTCTTACAAAAATTTTATTTGAAGATAATTTAATATTATAATAATAAGTTTTAGTGGAAAACTAATTTCATATCCAGATGTCGACACCGTACCGTTGTCGTCGCGGATACATTTCATTTTATTTCCATCGTTAAGTGCATTCGGGAATAAGGCCCAATGAATTTTTATGGGATTGCAGCCATCTTACTAACCCACTCCAACATCTAGATCAACCTTAGAGCCCCATCGACCCCCGCACACACGGCGATTGTTTATCGGCCGATAGTTCAATTTGCTCTCAATTCGCTCTCAATTCGCTCTCAATTCTCTCTCAATTTTGGCATCCGACAAGGGATGGAATGGGAGGCACCAAATGCTCTCTGAATCTCTTTTTGATTTTCCTTCATCGTTCTCTCTTGAGCAACCCAACCCGACCAAACACCATTTCCATTTCCATTTCCACTGTTGATGTCTCAGGCGAATAAAATGCTGGATGAATGTGCCGTCTAATGGTATATATTATAACATATATCGTAAGAACGGTTCTGCGTATTATGCATTTGTATTTTTTTTATTTTCGTTACATTTTTCGTAGAGTGACCCCCCTATATAAAAATCAAGTCATAGCCTACGTCAGTATACTAATCATTACTGATTCAAAACGAACTGATGGTTCATCAAACTAAAGAGATTCTCGTTTTATTTTGTTCCATTGCGTTTTGAATTGTATTTCAGCATGTGCATAGTTTTTTTTCATTGGAAGTAAATAAAACAAAGTCCCCATCTATTGAACTCTCCACCCTCGATTCCGATGTAAATCCGTGTTGAAACTTGATTAGTAATTCTATCAGATGCCGGGTTCAAGCGACAACTGCAGACTAACTCAAACTCCATCATCCAATCGTTCCGTTAACCCTCGCACGAATGAACATTTGTCGAACAGTCTCCCACATATGTTTCATTCCCTCCGGGAAGAAAAATCATTTTCTCGCAAAACGAGCAATACGGTGCCAATTTCCGCAACTCAATTTCCAGTTGTTGCTGTTGTTCAGCCAGCAGCCTTCCATGAGCAGTCTAGCAATTAACTTTCCTGCTACTTGTCAGTAAATTATTCGCCCCGTAGCAAAGCATGGTGTCGCAAAAACTTCGCCATGGAAATGATTCTGGGAATGTCGGAAGGTTATAACGGCAAACAAGCGGTTGCGGTTCCACGTAACACTCGCGCAATCTGGAGCAACGTGATATGGAGATGAGTTCATCAATGGCAGTGGTACGATATATGAGCACACGTTGGAGAATTCGCGGGGGGATAATTACTAGATAATTAGGTATCTTGCAACTGACCCTGATGAAATACGCATGACACGCGATAGAAAAAATAAACTGATAGAGAATTTGAAATCGTTTTAATATTCTCTTGTCCACATATAGATAGCAGATTCCTCGATTACTTCGTTATACATTTCATTGTAATAATAACGTTAAAAAACAATTGTGATGAAGTATTCTTCTTCCCCCAAGCACGGTCATTTGATCTTTTTTAACATTGTTTTTTGTTTTCTACTACGCTATCATTTCAGATCGTGTACTGTGGACCAGGGAGCCGGTGGCAGACACAGGCCCGTCACATGCCATTGCCAACGAAAACGACTCGCACCGGCAGCCTAGCCGGGCAGGACATTTTATAACCGGAAGTGGAGAATACGACCGTTGCATACTTCTAGACAGGTCATCAATCATCGCTATCATCCCAATCATCGGTGCCACTGTTATCTGCGATATCATCGTCATAATCTACACTTCATCATCAGCATCATCAGCGCCCAACCGAAGAAGTTTTTAGCCACGCTTCCCAGCTCCGGATTCTCGGAGTCGGAGTGCCGCAGCTGATTCGGATAAGCGGCATTTTAATTCACGCGGGAACTAGTCCTCAACGGCAACGTTCCGAATAGCCTGCTCGTAAACGTTATCAACGTTTTATTATCATTGCTTTCGCCGGCATCGTCGCTAATGGGAGCACCCGGGTTTTGTGCTGTCACCTGTACCAGCTTTCACTCCATGGTAAGTTGGGGAGCAGCAGCAAAAAAAAATAGGAGACCTATTCAAAATTGTTTCATTGCTAGACCATTATCTCGTTTTGGAAGGATGATTCGGCCGAATACCTTTCGCCCACAGAATCGCTGATTTTTCAGCTCGCAATTGTTTTTGTTTTTCTGCGACGGCGATTTAAAGGTACCTTTCAGACAGAGGAGGCAGAACAAAATAAAAACAACCGCGAGCTGCCAAACCAACCATTCTGTGGGCGAAGGTTTTTTGCCGAATCATCATTATGTGTGCCGTAAGGGAATGGCAGTTTGTTTCATTTTTGAACGTCCTGAATAGCCGTGGTGCTCAAATAGCTAAATGGCTTCCTTTCCATAGCATAATTACTGTTTGTGGAAGGAATTTCAATGCCCAGGACGACGCAATTCAGAGAATGAACGTTAGTTGACGTAAAAAAGATTCTTTTTAAAGCATTTGCTCAATCCCTGTCGGAGATAAGCTTTTGTAACCCGACAGATTAATGGTCATATCCAACTGAATGCACTTCCAGGGGTATCCAAAATATGCCTTTACGGTAAATTATTGGAGGTTATGTTATTATCACCACTATCTCTTCACATAAATTTTGATAGGGACCAATGTGTACCCCAAATTATAATGGGATTTGCGACAAAACAAGCAAAAAGCTCGCCATTTGTGTCTGAGCGTAAATCCAGCGAAAATAATTAGCTGATAAAATCATGCATATATGCTAGTAAATGAATAGCATTAGAAATTCTAATGGACTAGTGCAGTATAGTGCATCAATAATTGTAACGCACATAATGTGTGTAGCACAATAATGCTCGTGCTGGCGCATACAGGAGATAGGCTATCCCACTTTTTTGTCAATGTTCAAATAGTAATAATTCTTTGGAAAATAAATTTATTTAGTTGCAACTGGTTGCATTTGACTGGGAAATTATGTCGTTCTGTAAGACTGTTTCTGACATTGGGTTGCTAGCGATCCTGATTTTCGAGGGATATGTGTAAAACTGCTTGATTTTTTAATTTCTATACTATCGCCTTTTTTTCCTAGTACAGGTCGGACTCGATTATCCGGAATTTTAGACTCGATTATCCGGAGTATTTCATTTTTGATTTTTGGAAATTTTGAATAATTTGTATAATAAATCCATATTGAATAGCTAATACGGATATCAAATGAAAGGGCTTGACTAGTAGAATGCAGTTATTTATTAAACATGCAAATCCAAGATGGCGGCCACTAGAAAATGGTGGATTACATATTTTCTCAGAACCCCATCAATATGGATATCAAAAGAAAGTTCTCGACTAGTAGAACATAGCAGTTCCCAAACAACTAATTATTTTTTAAATGGCTTCATTCAGCTTGACCTGTTTCTATGTATGTTTGAATGTTTGTAGGGTTGTCTCACATTAATAGAAAATTGACCCAGTTCCTGTTGGATGATTGAATTTGGAACATACATTTGATTCTACTGTCATTTTAAATCTGCGTATTCCATGATCTTGAAAAATTCAATTTGGTCGCCGCTAAAAAATGGCTGAATGGCTTGATTTGGAAAATACACTACACACTATGAACAACATAAATTCGAAAAGGTCGCTGCCACAAAATGGTCGACTATGTATTTCTTGCAATCCTCTCAATATTGGTATCAATGAAATGAAATGATTTGACTAATAGAATACACTATATCATCAAAATATTCCGAAGAAAGCTAAAATTTAAATTTTTAAATTGTTTTAATGGAGAGAAGTATACTAATGATCAGTGCCACAAATTATCAAAATCTGTTCACGAATGAAGACATTAGCTTTTTCCCAGTGTCGGATGAATTTTCTTCTGTTGAAACTCAACGCCATATCTGTCATAATGAGTATAACACAAGAGTCGAGACGCGTGAACTTTGTCTGGTATATTGAACGAATAGAGCATGAACGAATTTCGGAAAGCCTGCATTCAGGCACTTCCACTACTGTCAATAATTTCAGGTGATTGTCACGAACGTTAAGTTGATCCTCATCGCTTGCAGTGAATTTTTATTGAAAACGTGTTTGATTTCCATATTTAGAAACAAAGGAATCCGGAGAAGGCAACATTAGCTTTCGTTGAGCGTTGAGAGTTGTGCGGTGTTGAGCGGTTCAGCGACATCTTGCGTTGAACGGCGTTGAGCGTTCCGTTTCCGTTTCCGTTTCTTTTTCTTTTTTATACTGTATTATAATGACTTTCAACACCTTTTTGGCTGGCTTGTCACTTCCATTTTTGGAAGAATGTCGGGAGTGAGAATTCAACTCGCGATCTTTACCGTGAAGGGTACGGTCCGTTCCCGTTTCCGTTTCCGCTTTATATGATATTTTACTATCGCCATTTCGCTCTAACACGATCTTAGTTTCTAACACTTTCTTTATCTAACTCCATTTCACTAACTCCATTTCACTAACTCCATTTTCGGTCTCCTAGGGCGGTTTTCAATGCACCGGAAGCCACCGGAATACGATATTCGACTTCCGTTGTTTAAGCCCTTCCATCCAATACCCATATCGTAGGGGTTTTATATGATTGCTAGTCATTTATAGCCAGTATCATTAAACCGGAAATTAAAACAAGATTATGTTCGTTTTTCGCTCGTCTGTTATTGTCACCCATTGCCCATATAATTGTGGTGTACGCCATTTCTGGCCAATCGGGGGTAGATTCATAAAATATAGCTAGAGTTATACCATACATTTCATTGCCAATGTCGCCAAAAACAAGAATTTTGTATAATAAATGGCTATCCTTTACCATTAATCGATTTTACTCTCAATTAGTTGACGTTGAATTTTATGCTTTGATTTTCACTAACACGCAATGATATTCAATTTCTACGTTACGAATATCATGGCGAAAATGAATATGCAAATGAAAAATGAACTTTATGGCAAGCTGATGTTGATGTTCATTGCACTGGTGTTCATTGATAGTGTTGTTCCATATTTATCGACTCTCGCTTGAGCAGTAGGTTGTCAATACAAGGCAGGCTGAAATTCGCCGTATTTGAATGCCGTGAACGTGAATATTTTCGGCACTGCTAATGATACACATAGTCAACTAAAAACTAGAAAGTAAAATAAGTAAAAAAAACTTTTTAAGTTAAACGGAATAATGTAAAAAAATTTTTAGGTAAGTTGCAGTTAGTAGTTATCACATCCCTTCCTTCATTAATCTAGGACAATGATGAGACTGAAATAAAATTGTGGGGTGTATGATGAAACAACTGACTGTGGATAATGGAAATCCAACGTTTATTTATTACCTAATTTTTTTCGAAATATTTTCATGATGTACTGTATTCTATTAGTTAAATCATTTCATTTGATACCGATATTGAGTGACCTTTTTGAGTTTATGTTGTTTATTATATTTCGTGTTCTCCAAGTCAAATCATTCAGCCATCACAACCGAATTGAATTCTTCAAGATCATGGAATACGCAGTTTTATAATGACAGTAGAATTAAATGTATATTCCAAATTTCAGATCAATCAGTCAACAGGAACGGGGTCAATTTTCTATTAACGTTGGACAACCCCACATACATAGAAAACGGGTCAAGCTGAATGAAACCATTTAAAAAGTAATTAGTTGGGACTGCGGTCATCTTGGAATTGGATTTTTCGTTATCTGCTATGTTCTACTAGTCGAGAACCTTCTTTTGATACCCATATTGATGAAGTTTTGAAAAAAATATATATGGCGCCATTTTGTGGTGGCGGTTATTTTGGATTTGCCTTTTTCATAAAGAACTGTGTTCCACTAGTCAATCCCTTTCATTCGATATACAGGGTTTTCCATTTCGAGCTTCCGAATGTATACAGCCCTGCGCTGACAACCGTTTGACATAGCTGTCAACCAAAGCGTCATATCGTTAGTTGAATGTCTGCCATTTTACAATATGGATCGTTTCAGCATCGCACAACGTGTTAATTTTGTTAAATTATACTATAAAAATGATGAAAAACTGGCAAATGTTTTTCGAGAATTACGGACGGATTTTGGTCGTCATGGACGACCATCAGAGCACACAATCGCTAATGTAGTGCGTAAATTCGAACAAACTGGATCCGTAGCGGATATTGTGAAACCTGTGCATCATCGTAATGTGCGTACGGCCGAAAATATTGCTGCTGTTGCTGCCAGTGTGGAGGATAACCCGAATGTTTCGATTCCACGGCGTGCTCAGAAATTGGGCTTGTCAAACACATCATTGTGGCGAATTTTGCATTTGGACTTGCACCTACATCCATATAAAGTCCAACTGGTACAAAAATTAGAGCGTGGTGACCATGGAATGCGTCGGGCATACGTCGATTGGGTGAACGAACAACAGCAGCAAAATGCAGAATTTTCGCATCAAATTTTCTTCAGCGACATTTTGAGCTCGGTGGCTATGTGAACACCCAAAATTTCCGTATATGGGGCTCAGAAAATCCACACGTGATTGTTGAGAGGCCATTGCATCCGCCAAAAGTCACTGTTTGGTGCGCATTATGGTCTGGTGGAGTCATCGGGCCGTATTTCTTTGAAAATGAGGACGGCGAGACGGTAACTGTGAATGGTGAGCGCTATGGTCGCATGTTAACCGATTTTTTTTGCCACAAATTGAAGATATGGATACGGATGACATGTGGTTTCAGCAGGACGGCGCCACGTGCCACACAACACGACCGAACATGGCCATATTGCGAACGAAATTTGAGGAACGCATAATTTCGCGTTTTGGTGATGCCAATTGGCCGTCCAGATCATGCGATTTGAACCCGCTAGACGCTAGACCAAACTTTAATTTGAAATAAAAGTTTCATCGAAATTCGAATTCTAAGTGTGTTTTATTTCAATTTACTTTCGGAATTTAAAGTTGGAAAACCCTGTACATATTGTTGGGGTTCTGAGGAAATATATAATTCGCCATTTTGTAGCGGCCGCCATCTTGTATTTGCATTTTTCATAAATAACTGCATTCTACTAGTCAAGCCCTTTCATTTGCTACCCATATTGATGGGGTTCTGAGAAAATATGTAATCCGCCATTTTATAGTGACCGCCATCTTGGATTTGCTCCGGATAATCGAGTCCGACCTGTATTAGATTTTATGTACCTTA
This sequence comes from Toxorhynchites rutilus septentrionalis, assembly GCF_029784135.1. Classification (NCBI taxonomy): domain Eukaryota; kingdom Metazoa; phylum Arthropoda; class Insecta; order Diptera; family Culicidae; genus Toxorhynchites; species Toxorhynchites rutilus. The sequence goes on from NC_073744.1 coordinate 46,379,489, forward strand.
TTTATTTATTTATTTATTTGTCGATTTACAATCGCACAGACTGATACTTAATTTATGTCTTTAATCCTAGCCTTAAAACTATTCTTGGACATTCCAAAATCGTGGACATGGCAAACTGCTCTCAGACATGAGTTAAATGGACCATTTTGTCTGTAACTGGTTCTGTGAAAAGGCAGATTGATGACGGGAGAACTTCGAAGAGTTCGTGTTGGTACATTAAAATTTATTTGTTGCAGCAGCTCCGAACAATCAATATTACTCTCTATGATATCGAATACAAACGTTTGTTGGAGTTTAAGTCGACGAGCTGATGAGGTTTACAAACCGATGAGCATGCATCGCGAAGCGTAGTCAGGCAAGTTTACAGGATCGCTCCATGGAAGTTGTCGTAAGGCATACTGAATGCTTCTGAACTGGCTCTAGCTTGGCAACTTGTACTACCTGGTATGGCTGCGAACCAGCGTGCAAAACAGTGTTTTGGGGGTGTAAACTAGGGTACCAATGAAAATGGTCATCTCAAGATTCAAAAAGTTACCCCATAAAAAAATGTTCACCACCTCAAAAAACACCCTATGCAAAATATCAGCTCAATCGGACTTAAGGGAGAGAGCGCAAAGCGGTCAAAGTTTGAGTTTTTTGAAAATCGAAAAATCACCCAATTCGGAATTCGCGGTTTTCGAAATTTTTGTTTATGCCAAATGTCTTAAAATGGCATGAAAAGTCGAGATCTAGTGCCACCTCGATTTTTTTTTCAATAATCGGCACTCTGGGACTTAGTTTTTTTTCGGCATGCGAAACGAAAAATATGGTTTAGGGTGCCAATAGAAAAAGTTATCTCGATTTTTCATTCGGAACATTCTACGAAATGTTGGTTTGCACAATAATATACCCTATGCAAAATATTAGCTCATTCGAACTTCATTTACTGGTGTCACAAACGTTAAAATTTGAGTTCTTTTGGAAAACAAAAAATCACCGAAAATCGAGTTTTTGAAAAAAAAATTGGATACCAAATATCTTAAAATTGCATTACTCGTCGAGATTTACAGTTATTTCTAAAAAAAAATTATTTGTCAAAAAAATGTTTTTTTGGCACTTGGTCATTTTTCCGTCTGAAAAATTGATTTTTGAAAAAAAAAATTTGGGATAACTGCAAATCTCGACGATTTTAAGACATTTGGCATCCAAAATTATTTTTTTTTCAAAACCTCGATTTTCGATGATTTATCGTTTTTTAAAAAAACTCAAATTTTAACGTCTAACACGAAATGGGGGCTCTTTTGGTATTAACAAGTTCTTCCGCATAGTAACTCCATGTTGATAATTCCTCTATATTTTCCTTCCTTGATCGTATTGTTTTCACATATTCACGTTGGAGAGCCTTAACCCTTCTCTTCGTTGGCCGAGGCATTTTGATTGAATGTAATACTTTTCCGTTTACTGTTTTTGAAAGCATAGGCAGCCGTGGCAGTGTTCCGAGCTCTGCAATACAATTTTCTCATCCAATGTTAATGTTGCTAAAACGTACATTATATACCCATTAAACGTAAAAATAATAATTGATATCAATCAACACAATTTTATTCTATTGATTTTCATGACATGAAACGCTATGACTCAGGAATAACATTTTATTGAGTGGTTTTTATAGCTGTTTCGATGATGTTGTCTGGCATCAGTGTCGAAAAAATAACGATGCTTTCACCAATATAAACAAAACCATTGCCGAAGATTGAAAAATGAAAATTTAACTTTCAGAGCACTTGCTCGAGTTTTCCGACGTTTTTCACTATACAGTGCGACAGCAGAAGAAAATTTAAAATCTTGTGAGTAATCGATTATAGTTTGGTTGATATTACTTGATGGGAAGTGTGCGAAAACGATCATTTTCTTCACACTGTTTCGCAAAACTATGGATTTTCGGGCGAGTGGTTAGGGAGGGAGATGATAGAAATGAGCGCCATTGTGGCAGCCATTTGTGGCTAGCTTCCACCTTCACCTTAAACAAACTTTTCGTGTGTTGTGCAGTAAAGTTCTGTTCGCCTACAGAAGAGGAACAATTTGATGCAGCGGAACTGTAAGTTTGATAACAATAAATGAATTTATTTGCATTTTAATTTTTGCATGTTGTGTGGGGTGACATGGACACGTTTTTGTGGGGTGAATTGATCCTACAGATTTGAGGGGTTTTCTGGTCTAATTGATTCCAGATGCCACTGAATTACAAAAAGAGGATGGGCAGACAACGTTAAAAGAAGAAGGAGCCTGAAAAAGCAACGCAGTCCATCAAGAACAGATTTTCATTGACCAACCATCGAAAGTGTTTGAAAATGCTCGAACAACAGTGAAAAAGTCCATACAGAATTCGAGATGGTCTCAATCCAATTTTTCTGGTCTGGAGTCTGGCCAAGACACCTGGTATCGATCCCAGAACACTGTCACTGATTGTAACATTATTCCAAAATACTTTACATTAACATAAGTATGTTTTTTTCGATGAAACACACACTGGACCAAATCACCCCACAAATGGTCTAAATCACCCCGCATCAAATTTTAATGTCCAAAAATCATCTCTTTTATTTTATGATCTATTTGGTAGATTAAAGCTTGATATAATGATTGAACATTATTGATTGAGAGAAAACAAGTGTAGCTTACTATACGATGTGACATTATTTATTTAGACCGTATTGGTTTGGAAATATTAGGCGATTTGCTTAAGTGGTCCAAATTCCCCCCTTTTCCCCTACTCTATTTACGGCGAAAGAGATAAACCACGAATTGGCGTAGAAAGAGGCAATATAACAATTTAAATTTGAAGACTCTATTAGGAAGGTAAGGGGTGGTGTAGCGATGGATCCAACATGCAGAAGCCGCGCACTAGTTATGTTGGTACAGACATGTTGCTCGAGCACCATAAAATAAGCTTATCCTCGGAAACGAATTGCTACGAGTACACCAACCCATGGATGGAAAAAAAGCACACTCAAACTCGTAACAGCATTGGCTTGAGATAGCCCAAGCCCGAAAGAATTTGTCGTTGAACATGCAAGAGCAATGGTAAGAATGAGGAATGTCCTTCGAGTGCCTTTTACATGCTGAGCTTTTTTTTAGAATAAGCTAGAGAAATAAGTAAGGTTGGAATCATTATGGAAAATTCACGTGCGTTCTTCCTGTAATATGATTATACTCGTCCATAGATTGTGGGGACGAGAAGCAAAGCTGCCCAGAGAGAATACTTATGGTAATTAAAATACTTTGAAAGGACACGAAGCGAACCAGGGACGCAGCATTAGGACTGAGCTAATTAAAGAAGATCTAAATGTAAATTTTATATTTCTCGTGGTATTTATCGAGTTCAAGAAGCTGTACACGTTGTAGAAGTACATACATTCAGTGTTCAAAAAAGGAACGCATATTCTAATAGAAGGTGAATATCTTTAGCAGCACACAAAAAAATGTGCTGCTCCTTTCTACCAGAATAATTGTACCATATCGCCCCATAACATTGCCCACGAACCTCACGGGTATCTGACTTTAATAATCATTTCCATCGGTCGCCATCCTTGGCAACCCCTTCATTAACGTCAAATAATTAAATGGGTTGGAGTTATATTTCCGTCGTTCCCACAACCATTATACATTTTCCGTTCATCGATGATACGCATCCCTTCCCTATAATTTAACAAGTTGATTGGTAATTAACAAATTACCTCTTTCGATGCGAAAAGACGTGGAAATTCTACCTCAAAGCTAGCATGTTTCCGACGGAGTGTTGATTGTTAAAAAGTGGAACTTTTCTTTTAACTGAGGTTCGACTTTCAGTGAATTCCACGCACTTCTGGAAGAGGGCCCTGGTGGGTGCTGTTTTTCCTGGAAGCATGTGTGTATTTACCATATTCGCGTTGGAAGTCAACATTCAATGATATGCTCACCGAATGAAGTAGAAATAAATTATTGGACCTTTGCCCACGTTAAGGAAAATGTGGGTTGATGTTTAATTAGCGTTAGCGATACGATTTTCTGGAATCAAAATGTCCTACCCGAAAAGTTTATTCCAAATGAAGCCGCAGTGGCCATGCTATTTAATACATTTGTATCCTTCCATAGTTTCAATCTCGAACGTGCCTGCAGGACCAATAATCGAATAGATGCCAGCGGCGAGACCTCGCAGTCTAAATGTGTCCTTTGGGAGTTTCGTTATTAACGCAGGATGTTTCATTGTCAGATGCAGGAGATATAAATTTTCACTAAACCAATCCTAGGTTTGACCTCTCCCCCAAACACGCCCACACACTTTAGCACCAATATTGTTGATTTATTGTCCTGCACGGCCGAAATGGTATAACTATCTGGAAAAGAGTTTGCTTCTTATGATTGCTGAATCCTGACAAACATTGTCTCGCCCCTAGATGAGGTTACACTCCCCGGCGGAACGAAGTACGTAACAGGATCAATAAATCACGTACGCAATCTTATCACCCCTCGATAGAACGAGAAAACGTTCGGTTTGGCCGCCAATACGAAGGATGGATTACCCGGGATTTACGTTTCAACATACGAGTTTGCTAAATGTTATTTAGCAGTCCATCGAATAATTTAGGTCAGTGTCGAATAGAGCGGCGCTTGGGAAACGATAACATCGTTACGGATTTGGCCATGGGGAGAAGTTGACCTATGCGAGACAGTAGAATGTAAATCAAGACAGCTTTATGGTGAGGCCTTTCCACGCTATCCTTTTGGTGTATGGGCTTTGTATTTTTTGGGCTGCTGTTGTGATCCCACGTTTGATTTCAACGAAAAACATCTTTTTCAAGATGATGAAATCGTTATGGGGGTCAACCTTTTAAACCTCCAAATCATCAGCTACAGTCTGTCAAATATATATATATATATACTAGCTGACCCGGCAACTTCGTCCCGCCCAAAATTTGTTTTCTGTTATCAATACCTTCAAACATTCACGTTTTCTCACTAAGCGCAAGTTCATGAGTCCAAACGCAGAACTGTTCATTGATTGATCTTCTAATCGATCCCGTTGAATTTACCTTTTACTATAAAATTCCTAGTACTTCTACCGATACACATGATTATAATATCAGATTATTTTCATACACAATTCGCGTTCAAGATTTTTCAACCACTTGCAAATAACATGTTTCTTCGTTACATGGAATAAATGTTTGAGGGGAAGGGAGAGGGAAAGAGTGCCTATTCGCCATAAAAACGTTTCGTGGTCCCTAAAATCTTCACATGCTAAATGTGGCTCCATTTGCCTAATTAGTCTTCGAGTTATGCAGAAATTTGTTTTTCACTTGTATGGCAGCCTCCCCTAAGAGAGGGGAAGGAGTGTCTGATCACCGTAAAAACATTTATTGTACCCTAAAACCTTCACATGCTAAATTCGGTTTCGTTTGCTTGATTAATCTCGAGTAATGCAGAAATTTGTGTTTCATTTGTATGACAGATTGAGGGGAGGGGTCTGGAAATATCATAAGAACCTTCCCTGACCCCAAAAACCCCTACATACCAATTTTCATGTCGATCGGTTCAGTAGTTTCCGAGTCCATAAGAATCAGACAGACAGACAGACGGACAGATATATATATATATATATATATATATATATATATATATATATATATATATATATATATATATATATATAGATATATATTTTTTAAGTTGGTACTGCTGTCAGTGGTCTCAATGTCAATTTGAACGCGTTCTCTCATTTGGTTTGTTTACAGCGTCATTCAAACAAGTTTTCTTTTTTTTGCTCAGCGGTTTTCGATATAGACAATTCTATTGATCAAAGATATTCCGCGAACTTTTGTGTTACAAATAAAATTTCTTATGTCGAAACGTTGAAAATGTTTCAAAATACAACTATGTCGAAAACAAGAGTGTACGAATGGAACGTAGAAGTATAAAAATATAAAAATATAAAAATATAAAACACGAATTCGCTGGGTGAGCTGAAGGCAATTACTGAATACAGTTATGAAAAGTGTTTCGATCAGGGCTGCCAACTATAATTTTCAAAAACAGGAAGAATGGAAACAAAAATCAGGATGATAGCTCACATTGGGCTGTCTGGATTTTTTTTGGGAAAACAAAAAAAAGCAGACATATATTTATTCAATTTTATATGCACAGTTTTGTTCCACAAACCGTCGCCATCTTTGACGGAGTTCAAACATTCTATTCTTCCAACTTTGACGCCAAAAACTGCTTAAGATATTTTTATAGGGTAAATGATCTTGGTTTGTCCAATTTCGGGTGTTTTCACGCAACTAGTAAATACAAATCGATTTTTCTTCACGAAAATCACATATAATTAAGACGAGTTGCGGTTTGTCGAAAAGCCCTAAGTCTTAGTTTCTAATTCTACCGCAAGGCGTTGAAACTATTCAAATATTTATGTCTTTTAACGATTTTCCTCAAAGAGAAATTATGATCATGGTTTGTCCAGTTCTGATCACGGTTTGTCCAGCTCTGATCATGGTTTGTCCATGGTTTGAAATCATGTGGACAAAACAACATTAGTGAATCGGACAACTCATGATCAGAATTCAGGTCATCGAAATGTGTTAATTACATGGTTTAGCTATGTAAATCTGATACAAATGGTGTACAAGCATGATGTTTACAACATTTGTAAGTGTTATAATCCAAAAAAGGTCTGAATACGTGCCTAATAATCCTCTGGTGATTGATTGAAAGTTAGCTCAAGTGAGGGACGCATTGACGCATTGTGGATTTTGTAATCCTTTGAAACATGTGAATCCGTAAAAATATACTATAAAACTACTGTAAACCATGAAGAGGACAATGTTATTTATATGTTTTAAAATATTCGAATACCTAATTTGACACAGGTGCGTTGAACTAAAGCATCAGTGGACAAACCATGATCATATTTTCGACTGGACAAACCAAAATCATTTACCTTACTGTTTTGTACATATTCTTATACGGCTTTCAAATCATATAGACTTATATATTTCACATATATAATCTGCTCAGTAAAAATCTAATCCTGGGGTGAGAGAAAAAAGATCTCGCAACATTATTCTGTGCTAATGTGCTAATCTGCAGTGGCGTCGAGTGAAGCTTTGGCACCCAGGGCGGAAAAGTTGATTTGCACCCCCCCTTCCGCCAGAAAAGCAGAAACATTTGCACCCAGGGAAGAGTCTGCGTCGCATCAGAATTATGCTCCTCTAAGAACGGAACCAGAATCTTCTCCAGGAACTCCTCCTGGTACACCTTCTGGTTGATGGCAAGTCCGCTCGGCTTCTTAAACCAGAGCTTTAAAATCTCTTTGTCAGCAATTCCAATATACAGCTTAATTTTCTTCTCAAACTTATGCTTATATTTATACTTCACCCCGGGGAGTGTGGACGCGTTGTCGCTGGTATAGTACCGGTCATTGCCGGGAATGTGGAACTTTGACAGCGGAAAATAACTCTCGTCGTCCAGCACGAACGATGCCCCGCGATTATTCTGCGTCATACACCGGCACTGAGCTTTCACGGTCGCTATCTGCTCGTCCGTGTACTCTGGGACCTAGTCTTCTTCCGACAGACGGTGCCCTCCTGCTTGAGGGTTCTGTGGATGTAGGAATGGGAGGAGCGAAATTTTCGGCCGGCGTAACGCAAACTCGTACCGTCCTTGTTATCGAACAGCTTTTTCAGAGATTCCTTCTTCTTTTTCGTCATGATCTTCGCCTAACGACCACTACCGGTCTTCTGCTCGACGTTCGTAAACAGTGCTCACCGACACATTTTTATCCCGAAAGTGGTCTAGTGTAAACTTTTTTTCTTTCGCTTTTATGCGTTTCTAAGAACCGTACATCGCGCTCGCGGAGTGCTTGTTGTTTCGACGCCATCTTTGATCGAACTGATAGCTCCCGAGCGAAAAGAAACGAGCAACCCGTTCCTAGGGAGCACTGAGAACAATTCTCTCGGTGAGAAAACAATTTACGCTCTTTACTTTTTTTACAGAAAGGTATTGAAATCATTCTCATTTTTTTTGAATACCTGTTAGTTGCAGTTAAGCGGCCTTTGAAAAAGTTATGTTGCAAAGACGTTGTTCGCATCCAATCCGGTAGTAATAAGAACAAGAGAAGCCCAGCGAACGAGGTGGTTGGACCAGGTGGAGCAGGACTTGACAAGAATGGGTGTGGTCGGGAGTTGGAGAACTGGAGCCATGGATTGGGGTTATTGGCGAAAAATTGTGAAGAAGATCTAATCTCTCAATGGGATGTTGTATCATCTATATATATAAAAATGGATTTCTGTCTGTCTGTCTGTCTAATTCTTATGGACCCAGAAACTACTGAACCGATCAACATGAAAATTGGTATGTAGGGGTTTTTGGGGACGGGGATGGTTTTCGTGATAGTTTGAGACCCCTCCGCCCTCTCTAAGGGGAGGCTGTCATACAAATTAAACACAAATTACTACATTACTCGAGAATTAATCAAGCAAATGGAACCAAATTAGGCGTATTGAGGTTTTAGGGTGCAATAAATGTTTCTATGGTGGTTAGACTCTCCACCCCCCTCTCAAAGTTGAGGCTGCCATACAAATAGAACACAAATTTCTGCATTTCTGCAGAATTAATCAAGCGAATGAAACCAAATTTGGTAAGTGGAGGTTTTAGGGTACAATAAATGTTTCTATGATGGTTAGACTCTCCACCCCCCTCTCTAAGGGTAGGCTGTCATACAAATGAAACACAAACTTCTGCATAACTCGAAAACTAATCAAGCAAATTGAGCTTCATTTGGCACGTGAAGGTTTTACGGGACACGAAACGTTTCTCTGGTGAATCCACTCCTCCCTCTCTAACGGGGGCTGCCATACAAATGAAACACAAACTTCTGCATAACTCGAGAACTCATCAAGCACAATTTGGGATGTGAGGGTTTTTGGGTATGAGAAATGTTTCTATAATGGTATGATACCCCTCCCTCCTCTGGAATGGAGAGAGGGTCCCATAAAAATATTACACATATTTCAACCAAAAATATTCCAACTAAACATGACAATTGAAAATTTTCGGAGAACTCTGAAGGAAAAAGGGAAAATACGGTAAATTTAATTCCCATATGTTCTACAATTACATAGTGACAAGTGCTGTTAGTCCATTTGATGTTTGCGCTAGCGAAATTGGTCTTTGTTCGAAACTGGAAATGGATTTTAATATGACGAAACGCACATCTATATCTTCTTCTATCTATACATAAAAACGATCGCCGGATGTGTTGATGAGAGCAGAACTCGGGGAAGGAATTGTCCGAATTAGGGCTGTCTTTATTCTATTATATTTTCTGTATAAAACATTTATTCCATGTAATGGAGAAACGTGTTTTTTGCAAGTGGCTGAAAAATCTTGAACGAAAATTGTGTCTGAAAATAATCTGATATTATAATGATGAGTTTTGTTGAAATACAAGGAATTTTATGATAAAAGGTAAATTCAACGGGGTCGAACAGAAGATCAAGCAATAAACAGTTCTGCGATTGGACCCATGAACGTGAAAGTTTTTGAAAACGAATTTTGGGCGGGACGAAGTTTGCCGGGTCAGCTAGTTAGAAAAAAAAACATATCTAGAACCCATCGTGCTGTTATGGATGATTTAACTTACTGCAAGGCCATTTCGGACAAATTACTAATTGACAAATTTCATGCCAACTCATTTTAGGGGTTTGCAACACCATCTCAGATTGCAGTGAAACGACGGGTGTGCCAAGACATTGATCATTTAAGCAATTTTGCATACCCGAAATCTCCAAAAAAAATTAGACCACTTTTTGAAAAGGGTCAAAGTTTTTCTCTCATTTTTTTACAAAAATTTCAAACTCAAAAACTATAACACCTACAAATTTTTGATCAATGGAATGTAGGAAAAAAATCATGAAAAAATGCCGTTTTAAAAAAATATAAAAATATTAAATTCTCAAAAAATATATGTACAGCCATTCCATGCCAAACCAATATAGTGGTTCTCAGATTTTCGCCAAAAGTGGTAATTTTATTCTTCATCGCAAAACATCAGACCCGTATTTTTTTAATTTTTTTAGGATGCCCATTTCCATTTTAGGGTGGTTCGAAAGATCGAATTTTTCCACTTTTTCTCAAAAATGATTTATTTAAAAACTTCATAACTTTTTTTTTAGACGCAAATATGCTTTTTTGCACTGAAATGCATATAAACTAATTTATGACTATTTTCTTTCTATACAATAAATATCTTTGGGAAGGTCCCAGTTCCCAGGCACTGATATTGTGAAAAAACTTTCGATGCGGGTTGAATAGAAAGTGCAGCAAGAACAAATCGGAGCTCAGCGTGATAAAAGTAATTTTTCAAAGAAAATATTGAAAAGGTTGTTGTTAGAAGAACTATTTCCCTGTCACAGTGCCCTTCTTCCGACGTATGGGTTTTTGGTAATTCTATATAATTTTTGTTCAAAATTTTATAAAAATAATATAAAATATAAAGTTTAGTTTTTGTTTAACATTTTTTTATAAAAGAATTAATTAAAAACTCTAAACGCTACAAAATTTTGGTCAGAGAATAAAATATAGAAAATTGTTTGAACTTTCATTGAAAAACGATAAACCATTTCTTAAAAAACAAATTTCAATGAAAGAATATTTTGAGAATTAAAATTCATTTTTCTTATAAACGTATTTTTTTATATAATCCGGAACGAAAATTATATGAATAATCTATATAATTACCAACAAAACACTCATACATCGAAAGATGGTTACTGTTACAGAGAGTTTTTCTTTTTTTTAATTAACTAGTCGCAAAGGTTTGAAGGGCAAACTTAAAAAAAATGTTGGGATTGCAAGCGTCAAGAAGGACTTCAAGCATAAAATTGAACTTGGCTGCCAAACAAGTGCGTAAACAGCTAGTGACAACGATACTGGGCCGTGTTTAAGGAAAATTACGAACAATTGACTTTGGTGAGAATTGATGATGATGATGGTCCCGCCTCCTTCCCCTACAGAGGTTTGAGCAAGACGAGTTATCTAAATGATAATTTATTTATTTTTTCTCAACATTGAAATCAGTTTAGCAAACACAAAAAAAGTCACAAGAGGGTTGTGTCTGAGACACGACCGCATAGTTGACGTAGGATTCCGTTAGGCTATCTGTTGATTTTGAATATGTTTGAAGAATAACATCGTTAAACTCTTTGATAATGATTTTGCGACCCTGAAAGGGGCCGTTTTGTTTGGTTGTTGGGTACTGTTTGTTCACTTCACCAGTGTTTACCAGATGATGTTGACAGAAGGATGGTAAACAGTCGTTGGATGGTGCGTATCAGATAGAAGATGCCGAAGTGACATGAGGTATGATGAAAACCGCCTTCTGTGATCCTAGACTAAATACATCCTGTGTTATGTATGGATGAAATAAAGAAAAAAAAGCTCACCAATGTAATATAAGATAATTATCAATACCGAACACAATTATCAGTAAAAACATGTTACTTCAATATAGAGAAAACATATTTGAAATGGAAAAGGTAACTTTCTTTTATAATGTGTATCTTCTGAGTGTTTTTTAAACCCAATGCGAATTTCAATTGGATCACCTAATACTATATGTAGAGCATATGGGAAATCACTTTTTCGAATATTTCTTCATTTTTCCAATTGTTCTCGCCGTATGAACTTTCTTTAGGTGAAAATGAACACATCAAAACAGACAGCTCAAACCGAACAACCCGTTCTCGAGTAGTAACAAACCTTGGTTTTTATTTATGAAAATTGAAATAAATCGTTCCATATATCAAGTCATTTTTAACACAACTGCTACCATATACAACTTTATACTTAAACTTGTGCTAAATTTTTCACAATACATGATCGGTTCGAAATTGCACGAAGCATCCAACATTAAAGTTCCAAATTTAAATGTTATTTGGTGCAATTAATCATAAAAATGCCCCCGACATGCAATATTGGACACCTTGGTTTTGATGTCTCTGTTAGGGAACACACTTCGGTGGGAACAAATGCTCACCCTTCTTTCATGAATTTGCAATGCCGATTTCCCCCAGGATGCTTGGTTCGGATGTCTCTGTTAGGGAACACATTTCGATGAGAACAAAAGCACCCCCTACTTTCATGTATTTGCAATGCCGATTTCCTCCAGGCAGCTTGGTTTTGATGTCTCTGTTAGGGAACCGCCGCATGTATCGTCAATTTCGACCAATCAGTAGTGGATATTTCCGTTAGGATAGGGGTTGAGATTTTTCAATTGTTCGATAGTTAGTTTCATGACATATATTATTTTATTCAATTTGAAAAATTGTTATGGAGTGCCGAAATCGATTGACGCTAAAATTTCGTCAATCCATCATGAAATGACTGAATAATAAGCGTTTGAAATTGGACAATTTTCACGATGTGCTCGATTTTCGATTTTCAATTTGTACCCCAATATGTTCTAGAAAGACGTAATCCTACGTCAAAAAACGCACTGATTTTATTCACAGATATAAGTTCAAAAAAATTTCAATTTCCAAAGACAAGCCAATACTCAGTCATGTCCGCCACAGAGCCGATACGGTCCCGACGAGACCCTTGCAGCCAAAGGGTCTACCAGAGCACAAGTACAACCGCCAGCCTTGCTTTGGATTGACAATGAATATCCTCATTCAGAGAAATCGAGAAAATTTCCTTTACGAAAATTTCCTAGACCGGCACTTAAAAATCTTTCAATTTAATATCCTTTATATCTGTGGCACGCGCGCGACGCTCAAACTTTTGTAAACTACTTTTATTTTTTTTTCAACTAATACAACTATAAAAACAACAAAATAAAAATAAAAATAGTCCATCATCACCAGATCATGACAGACATAATAGAGATCAATACTAATTAAAAAAAGATAATTTAAAAAAAAATTAGATAGTCTACATAATATAATCCGTTCAAAAAACTTCGTCAGGTTACTCAAAAACATTGAAAAACAAACTACCAAAAATTGTCCACATTAATTATCCGTTCGTATAAAACTTCGTCAATAAAAATCTTCGTCATAAAATAAAAAAAAAATCGTTCGACTGTTAATAAAACACAGTTTTCACGTGTGAAATACAGTGCCTCTTAAATTCTGTAAGTGTTGTTGCGCATTTAATATGTCTTGGCATCGAATTGAAAACATTTATTCCTTTGAAGTACAACGAATTTTGTGAAGCACATGACAAGAAATTAGGTGTTCTTAATTCATTCGCGTTTCTAGTGTTATATCTATGGAAATCACTTCCTCTTTCAACTCGATCACACAAATATCGAGGCAGCAAACCGTGAACTACTTTAAAAATGAACACCATAGTTAAATAAACAATTCTTTGCTTCACGGATAACCATTTTAGAGCGTCCAGCATCAAAGATGAGGAAGTGAATCTATTACATTTTAGAATCAACCGCATTATTTTATTCTGCAAACGCTGTAATCTCGATATTTGTGTATCATTGGCTAAAAATAATATGGAAGAACAAAAGTCTAAATGAGGAGAGATGATTGATTTGTATAGCTGTATTTTACTGCATTATAATAGAGACGTTTTCATTAGAACGATTTCGCGAGATTACCATAAATTTAGGTTTATTTATATTCAACTTCAATTGCTTATACTTCAACCATCTACTTAAAGAACGCAAATCTCCATTCAAATGTAAAACGACCTGATTCAAATCAATAGCTGCAATGAATAACACAGTATCATCTGCAAAAAGGTTAATATCACAAAATCGTAAAACTCGTCGCATGTCGTTGATGTACATAATAAATAGAAGGGGCCCTAATACACTTCCCTGAGGTACTCCAAGATTATTCCCAACGGGACTGGAAATTGAATCATTAAAAATAGTCCGTTGAGTTCTGTCATACAAATAACTTTCAAACCATTTATATGCAGTACTCGTAATTCCAAAGCGCTTAATCGTATTCAACAACAAGGGCCTAGAAATTGTCTCGAAAGCGCGTTTCAGATCCAAGAAAACAGCAATGATGGTATCTTTACATTCTAATTTCTCTTTCCATTTTGCTAACACCAAGTTCAATGCGGTTTCACAGGAATGTCCTTCTCGATATCCCGATTGTTCTGGTATTAGCAAAGCGTTGAGATTTAAATATTGCAACAGCTGGCCTTTAACAACTAATTCTAATATTTTCTCTAATGTGTGCAACATGTTGATGGGACGAAACTCTTCGGCTTTAATCGTTCCAGCAACCTTTTGAATAGGAACTATGAAAGATTCCTCCCTCACCTGAGGCACATGCCCAGTTAATAAAGACTTATTAATAAGGTCCAGCAAGATGTGATCAATGACATGAAAGCAATCTTGAATAACTCTAGCATTGACATTATCCACTCCAGCCGTTTTACCTAAAGAAAAGCAAATAGTTCTAAGTTCATTTAATGTAATTGGGTGAAATCTTTCAAATCTACAATTACTATCAACCAGCTGTCTTATTTCATCAGGTTCATCGACCAATTCAATGGACTGATTGATCAATGAAACACTATTGACGAAATAATCATTAAACTTGGATACTATAGCCTGTTCAGACTGTTCAAGTGTGCCATGAAAAGCTATGGACCGCGGTTTACTATTACTAGGTTTCAATAAAGATTTCAAAATTTTCCAAAATTTTCCAAGAATTAAGGCTGAAATGAGCAAAAGAAACCAATAATGCATCAAATACGCTTAGTTGTACACAAACTATATTTTCGTATCCAAATTTGTTTGTGTTTAACCTTCATCAATGGAATATTTCCTGCTAGAAAAGCACTTTACAAATGATGAAGAATTAAAAAAATAACCGATTAATTGGTTGCATCTGAGGATTTTTTACTGACGCTGGAATTATATACTGTCCATAATACGCTACGGGAGAAGCTTAGCAGAAGTAAGCATAAAATAGTGCAATGCTGCCTAACACAATTTCCTCCTGCAAAACACATAATGATTCAATAGATATGACAGAGTTTGATTTTTATATACTTTGTATAAACTTAATACGAACTTAGCAATGATTTTCTTTTGTTTTGATTATTCTCACTCACTCTACTCCATAATTATTTAATTGTTTGAATTTTATTATCCATGTTTCGGGCTCATTATTGCCAACCATTAATGACAAGATGGTTCAAAATGTGTCACATGTGTCAGCAAACGTGTTCAAAACAAAACACTTTACAATTTCAGTGTCGAACTGATCGAGCAGTTCACCCCATTTGGGAGACAATTCTCCAATTACAGTCCAAAACTGTTATGTCACGCCACGAAAGGTCGAAATATGGCACTAATATCGTAGCGAAGCGAACATCGGAAAACAAAAGATTAAAGCTGAATTGGCAGGGGAACAGAGCCATTTTCCGCATTGCAAAACTTTTGGTGTTAAAATACATTTCGCGTGAAGTATTAGCGGGAAATTCAGGTGCAATTGATGTTGTACTGAAGTGGTTGAATACGTGGAAAGGGCAATAAGTTAAAAAAAAACCCTTGACTGGAATTCAACCAAACTTTCTACCCCTCGCAATCGTGTACAACTTTAGGGTAGGTACTCCGCAAAACTGTAGTAAAATATGTTGAGTTAAAGTAAAAAGTAAAAAAAAAGGTTTCTGGTGGTTTCTGTTTGAATGCGGTAGAAATCCAGTACCCTGATGTAATACCGCAACGAATGTATATCGAGACACCTGATTAATAGTTTGAGAGTCTATTGAATTTAAAAACGATTTTTTCAGTAATTTTATATCAATAAATTTTTATGTTATGACCTCAAACAAACATTTACCATTAATTGTTATTCAAAACTAGGTGATTCTGTTATGATCAGGGTTGCCAACTATTTTTTTGAAAGATCAGGGAGAATGTAAAGAAAATCAGGGAAAATCAGGATAGCTCATATTGGGTTGTCCAGAAAGTTCATACTCATTTTTGAGAGAACAAAAGTATTATTTTTTGAATTTTATATGCACAGTGTTGTTTTGCAGTCAATTCAGGAAGTCCTGAAATCTTTCAGGTAGCCTAACAATTCTAAACATTATCTAATTAGGGAAGCTAATTTGTCCAGTTGCGAGCAGTATTTGTAAGAGTGTATCGACTGATTGCTTGGTAGAATCTCACAATACAGAATTCCTCTCCAATACCACCTGAACCAATTTTTTTTAAATTGACCTGTTTTCATCACCCGCCACGATTTGCTTTAAAAAATCGATGTATAGATGAAATGCACAAGTCGTAACGATTTAGGTAACCATGTTTCAACTGATGCACATGAACAGAGATTTTAAACATATGTAGTGTACCTGCAAATTCATTTGTTGTGTCTCACGGATCATTCTTACAACTTCTTGCTTTACAAACAATTTAATATATATTCTTCAAGAAATAAAACACCTTTTAATAATAATTACAGTTTAATAAAAAAAAAAGATGCTTATACGTTCTTACTTCTAAAATTCTTGTACATTGGATGTTATTTGCTGCGAACATGTAATGAAACCTGTATCGTTTTTATTCAACTGTACATAATTTTTGGTCGCTAATATTCCTTTCATCGTTTCCGTTCCAATTCTGTTTCTAATCTTCGTTTTATTGAAATTGAATTGCAAGAACCTTCGGGCATATGATTCTTATAGATTATATTTCTTTCACGTTAACTTCAAAATTTAAAAAATGTTGACACTGTACCTTTGAAAATGCGAACAGTTATAGTATAATCGAAAGGAAGAGTAAGCATTATATAAGCGCGTACCGGAAAGCTTTTTTATGTAGACTATTATGACAGTTCTCATACACAACCAGCAAAACTCCCAATATATTTATATGGATTTTTTTCTGAGCTAAAAGTAAAAAGTAAAAAAATGCAAAAAGCAAAAAGTAAAAAATCAGGGAAAATCAGGATCTTTCATAAAAATCAGGGAAAATTGAGTGTTTGTCAGGATATCAGAGAGCGTGCCAAAAAGTCTGGGAAATCCTGAAAAATCAGGAAGGTTGGCATCTCTGGTTATGATTGATAAATAATTTCCTTCTTTCAATGCCGCTACCGTGCGCGTAACGAACGCATTGCAGGATTTACAGTTATGTAGGTAGCAGTGACTTTTGAGCAAATTGCTGTTCCGTACGTTGTTGCAGAGTGACACTGAGAGATTCAATGCTTCGATTGAACTTAAACCTTGATCCCGTTAACCCCATTATCAATAACGCAGGGGTTGAAAAATATTCGTATGGTAACGGCATATTTCATTGAATAGGATTAATCGTCAAAACCCAGTATTAGGATGTTTTCCTGACCGGCACGAACATAGGACATAGGTCGTTTTATGACAAATTAACGTAGAGCTATGTAGGCTAGAGCCAATCCCTCCACTGAAGCAAAATTCCACAATCGATGCCAGCATCTTTCGGTGGCATCCTTTCTCCTATCTAGACAGCCAAATCTCACCTTTAATCTCGGCAATCTCGTTTGCATTCTCCACTAATTGAACGTGAATAATAACAACCGGCCTGGGGTTTTATTTGAAACCTCTCTCCCTCGCACCAGAAGATCTTTGCTCCGTTACCGCTTGCTTGCCATTTCACGAAAGGCAATTTATCTTAATTTCATTTCTTCCGGTCTCTTCCATTGCAGATTCCAGCAGCACTGATTTTCCCGCTGCCACCACGAGGATATGACCGCAAACAGCGACCACTTGTTCGGATTAAGCTACCAGATTACCCCTAATTACATCCTCTGGCGGTACTCAATCTTCGCCCCGTCGTAGTTGATTATGAAGACATGTTTTTCCGGATGCACTCAACTGAAAGCGGTAGCATCCTGCCTTTCGTCGGAGGACGCCAGGTTCAATGACTCATTATGGATGCAGTGTAGATGAAGGAGAGGATCCACATCACACCAACAGCTACTCACACGTGGGTAAGCTGAAAACGAGCTAATGAGTGGTTTCAATGGCTTGAACCGGACACTGTTACCATTAGCGGAAGAGACTCAGGCTGAGAAGTTGCACTAGTAAACGTTAATCCCAGGTTATGAGGGCTAATTTCTTCTGCTGAATTTAGCACGGTATACATAACGGTATATCGCACACACATCAATCCCCAGCCAGCGGAGCCTGGCTCTGTCACGACTACTTAACAGTAATTTAATGTAATCCCCGTTGACGAAAGAGGCCTCAAACGTCAGGAGCAGATGCTCATTTAGGGTGACAACACGATGTAATGGCATCGATTTTTTAATTTATCATTTCGTTTAATTGATCATTGACCCAAAGTGCATATACCAGTGGTTTCAAATGGGATCCAAACATTTTTTATCAAGCAGATAGATTACCCCCGCAAAGCACGCGACTGTGAGAAATTATTATAACTAATGTACCTTTTCCCATGCAGCCCTCCAAAGGGTCGTATCAGAATATGCGCGAAGCGAAAATTAAATGATGATGAATATGCTTCGAGACTACCACTACGCAAAGTGAGCAAAAGTGGTATCACTAATGAGGGAGAAGTAGACGAGTTTAACATCGAAGTAAATGTAGATTTAGGACTAATGTCGTTTCGTAATTCAGCAAATTAGTGTACGGCGAAGAAAATGAGTGCTTCTGATTGATAGTTAGGTTATTTTGTATTCTATAAATAGATCTCTGTAAGTAAATGTGATGATTTTCTGTAACTTTTACATAATCTGAAATTTCATCGAACAATTCTGAGTAGATGATAGAGGAATAATCTTAAGCGTAGTGAATGTCAAAATCAGGAGTAATAATTTGAACAAGAGAAATTCTCATTTTAGATCGTACTGTAGGAATGCAAACTTGACGTAATTGAGCCCCGCATTTTTCCAAATTTTCTTACCAGTTTTACTATGATTCCAGTATGGAGCGAAGTGATTACAAAATATCACTCGCGTAAAATAAGCTTTCTCCACTGAAACAAAACACATAATACATACGCTAAATTTTGCGCGGTAGAATAATTTAAATTTATTCACCAGAAGCGATATCATGAGAATTCAAAATCGATAATCACGTGAAGCAACTCGAACCCATATTTATTCAGTTCTCACTAGAATTTCAAAGTTTTTAGGTTCCTTCAGTGTGGAGGCGATCTGGCGAAGTGACCAACATCCGTACTTCTCACGCTAAAAAGTCACGAATTCGATTCTCACTTCCGACATTCTTCCTTCGTAATGGAAGTAGAGCCGTGATCCGAGTGACAGTAAGAAAAAGCTTAC
The DNA here is from genome assembly GCF_029784135.1 of Toxorhynchites rutilus septentrionalis. Taxonomy (NCBI): domain Eukaryota; kingdom Metazoa; phylum Arthropoda; class Insecta; order Diptera; family Culicidae; genus Toxorhynchites; species Toxorhynchites rutilus. The sequence goes on from NC_073744.1 coordinate 46,398,766, forward strand.
TTCTTCTGTGTCCTTGCTGAATAACTGAGAAGATCATGCCGTGTTTCAGAGTTGATAAATATTATGAAACACTAGCTGACCCGGCAAACTTCGTCCCGCTTCATTAGTTCTCAAGTTTTGCAGCTCCCCCCCCCCTCCTCCTTAGACAGGGGAAGGGGAGAGGAGTGACGAATCTATTGCCCTCGAAAACCTCCACATACCAAATTTGGTTCCGTTGCCTTGATTAGTTCTCGAGTTATGCAGAAATTTGCGTTCTAATTGTATGGCAGCCCCCCTTCTCTTAGAGGAGGAGAATAGAAGAATCATTTATTGCCCCCTTTACCTCAACGTGCCAAATTTGGTTCCGTTTGCTTGATAAGTTTTTGAGTTATGCCGAAATTTGTGTTTCATTTGTATGGCAGCTACAGTTTCCTCCGAGATTGCCTGCAGAGAAGATCCTATTGGAAAGTGGGCAACTCTCAATTTCTCCTAGCCGTTTGGATCCTCAAACATCTGTGTTGCTGGTCTTTAATTAAGACACCCCACCACTTGCACGAGTAAGGTTTTCATATAATCGAAAGTGGTAACGTTATCACCAAGAACCTTTAGTGAGTGGGTTTTTGCTTGAAATGAGTGTGAAATGAGCTGTATTATTGACGGAATTGATGTGTAAACAAGGCTTTAGTCGGTATACACTCCATACAGTTGATCATAGCAGGCGATACTTGGTGAATAATGGAAAACCATGACCGGTCCCTTTTTCATCCTAAGCTACTTGACGAGTAAGGCGGGTTTCCCTGACCTTGGGAGATTTCTATAATTGTCGGAATTTCACAGGCACCTTTTTTAGGAACTCGTCTGTAATGGTTACTTATTTTCTAAAAAATCAAAAGTTAATTTCAAGTTTATTTATTTGTTTGTTTATTATCAACAGGTTGAATTTATGCCCTAATGATATTTAAATTGATGACAATTCTCTTAATATTACGTTCAATTTCTTTTTCTGATTCAATTTATTCTATTCTATTTATTTTCTATTTTTATTTATAAATAGCTTCCCTACATAAATTAAAACTAAAGCTCTCAGTAATTCTATTAAATTTTCTAATGATATACATCTGTAGGTCGCATATTTTGTACGCCGGACCGCTATATGCAGGAAATTTCGGTTTCGCAGACTTCTTGGAGGCACCTTGGAGCACTCCAGGTAAATTAAATTCATAAACGGTTATTCTTGCGATGATTCATTTTTAGCACTGTAACTGTGTGCATCTGTTGGACGCGTGTTTGATGTTTGTTGAATGGCGATGCACTACTTCTTCTTCTTCTTCTTTTGAATTATAGACACTTGAAACTCAGTCTTTGATGGCGATGCACGGAAGATGCCTCTCGTTAATATTCAGTGCAATGCGTGCATTGATATAAAGAAACGAATTGCGACATATGACCAATTAGTGTACTCGCAAAGGCAAAAAAAGATCGTTGCTTCTCGAAATGGTTCTACAAAACTACGCAAGCCATTAAACCTTTTCAGGGTCCCCGGAGCTTTTTACTAAATAGTTATTTATGAAATTACGACGTATTCGCAAATAATATTCGAAATGATAAACCATCAAATTTCAAAAGAAACAAGTTTGCGTAGTCCTACGTTCTAGGCGGTCGTGTCTCGGATACAACCTCCCGATTTTTTTTACGATTTAATGTTTGCTGGGCAGGCCCAAAGGCAGTTTTAAATTGTTAAAATATGAATGAATTTTTTTACTTCATGTTATTTGATTACTTGGAACATGTAGTACTGAACTTTATTTGACCGTTTCTATATAAATTTTGCGATATTTTCACTAAAGCACAATAAAAAATCAGGAAAGACGTATCCGATTACAACTCTTTTAATATCATATGTAAGAGCTTTAATTGCCCTAGAATCATATTTCAGATAGCCGTACGAGATAGCTGCGGCTTGATAATCCAAACAACCGGAGTTCAAATCCCATCGGAGCAATTCTATAACCGTCGCCACCATTCATATCAAACATTTGATTAATTCCTATTTGTACAAACATAAATGTTTATAAAGGTTCTATATACATACAAAAATGGTGATTCTCCGGGCCGAACATTTTACTTTAATATTTTCCGCCATTTTTTATGGCAGTGATGAATCGTATATTCGTATGACAACAGACTTATTTTGTTATTAGGTATTACCTAATAACCTTGCATGTACAGTAAGTTACCTCTAATTCGACATTTAGTTAATTGGACAGATATGTAATGGGACACAAATAATTGGACATTTTCATCTCTAATTGGATATTTTGCAAACATCGAGTTTGGTACCCAAAGTATGGTCCCAGATTGAAAGTCGCTACCAGACGTCGACATTGTACCACTATGATCGTGAATGTCCAATTACAGACCAACCACATCTAATGCGACACTGAGTAGTGGCTCGGTATGTCGACGATTAGAGGTAACTTACTGTATATGCTATTTGGGCGCATCATCTACCACCCAAAATGTCAGATATTCGATGCTCTATATACGATAGTTATACGATTTAATGTTTGCTGGGTTAGCATACTTGGCAGCTTGGTTTGTCAAGTTCATAATCTCATGTTTACAGTTTTGAGTTAAGTGCAATTGAATGACGAAGTTGAACTAATTTGTTTTGTCACTATGTTTATCAGAACGCAAATAACCGGCAAACAGATAATCTTTCGTTCTTAAAAGTTAAAAATTAAAAAAAAAGGCAACTTTCACGTTTCTTGAAACCGGAAATATTCGGCCTTAAAAATAATTTTTAACGTAATATTCCAAACATACATGTATTGACAAAAGACGGGTGGGTAATGTCGGGGACATAACCGGAGTGACGTAGGACTATACAAAGGGGACAACTTTTGTTAAATATATATTTTAAATATATTGTTTTATTTTCTTCTCCTACGTGAATACCTACCTATCTACCTGAAAAATGGATTAGTTTACTGTTTAGTCTTTATGAATATGTTGATGGTTCTGAAAAGAACCTTTGGTGTTGTGTTTTTGTTATCACTCGATATTCCCATCTTGTTCGGTTAAACCTTCCTGTTTAGCTATTGCCTTTGCCACTCGCCACAGCTTTCACAGTTGGAAAATTTCTTCCCATCCAGCTTGTGACATGTTGTTCAGTAAATTACATTTAATGCGACGTGCCGGAGAAACACTTTGCCACTCACTGAAACTAATTGTTGCCTTGATGAGCGCCGAACCGAAGCTGCTCTGTTATTGATGCGGGTTTTCTGATTGTCGTGAGCAGCTTTGCAAGCCAACTCGAGCACTCCGACGGCCGAAACTCTATAATCGCTGTTAGGTATACTAGTGCTCCGGCACCAATCCGTTCGGCCTAGTTACCCTTGCGGAGCAATCAGTGAATGCGACCAACAGGGAACTGGAGACCTGCACGGTTCGAGTGAGACTTTCAATGTGGGGTCATAATTTGGACCCCGAACTCTATGTTTACAAAAATGTCCAACTAAATATGTCGCATTACAGGTCCGTCCAATTAGCTAAATGTCGAGATAAGTGTTAATTACTGCACTTTCAATCTAGAATAATTTAAGAAATGGTGAAAATCAATAAGCTCAGAACAACTGCCAAATTCACATACTCATCATATCCTGGCAAACAAATTATGAAAAAATCAATTTGTGTTTTATTATTATTTTGGATATTGTTTTAGAAAGCATTGAACTGTATTTCCTCAACTCTTTTTTGGAAGGTTTAATGGCCCTGAAAAGCGCCTTGTTTTATGGAATGGTTCCAATTTAGAAAACTTAGTACTCGTGGTTTTGAAAAAAACCATTTCGAACGCCCTCGATGCCGCCTTGTTCTGGATTTACCACCAAAGCAGTTTGTATAAAGAACAAACTTTTTTCTTCTGCTACCTGATGCCGTTTTGCGATTGCGTTTGCCTCTCGCCACTCGCTGCAACTGCCTGTTGTCTTGATGTCCACAGAACCGAATGTGTTCTGTTCCGAATGCGGGTTTTCTTATCGTCGCGAGCAGCTTTACCAGCTAACTCGATCACTTCGGCGGCCGAAACTATATAACGTCGGCTAGGTGGACTGCTGCACTGGTACTAACGCGCTCGGCCTAGCTACCCTTGCGGGGAACTCCAGATCAACACGGTTCGAGCGGGATTTTGCCTTTCCCTTCACTTTTCCTCCTTTACCATGTCCAGACATGGCTGCTTGGGTTGGTTTGTTGATGTGTTGTGATGCGAACCGATGTGGTGTACGGTTTGAATGAGAATGATCGTTACGGCAGCGGAGCGGGGATTTTAAGCTGACTGGCTGGCTCGAGAATTACGCATGTGTGAGACTGCGACCAATGTTTCGTTCATTTGTTTCTTTTTCCTTTCCAATCGTGCCTCATTCTATTTCGCTGCTGCTCTGGTTGCCCGTTTTGTCGGTACAATTTGAGGAGCACAAAATGGACCAATCAAAAATGGGCACATAGTGCATTTTGACAATGCTTGATATTTCACAATTATTCAATTATTTATCTCAAGAAAAATGAATTGTTATTCGTTATGATAGATGCGTATATATATTTCCTATCAATTGATGCAAAAACCTTTGCGATCTATTGAGAAATGCTCGAGTTATAAGCGTTCCAAATCTTGCATTTTTTCCTACTTGTTCAGTGCCTAGATTTCCATTTCACCCCTATATCTTCCGGTTAGACGTAGTCCTACGTCAAAAATCTATAATAATTATCATAATTATCAAGAACGTTTTTCGCCATTCGTTTTTTTGGTTGTCTGTAGTAAATCGTAAATACGCATGACAATAGTCGTACTAGATGCATGTATATGTCGTATGTTCATCCATTCACTCATTGTGAATACTGTTGCAAGTGTAAAATAACCCAGCAAACATTAAATCGTATAACTTTGCACATGATAAGTTACATATAAATTCGTATCCAATCACAATCGCATAAAATATTAATCAAAATACCTAAACTCGCATAAAATAAAAAAATGGATTGAGTGGTAACATTGTCGGACCAAATCACATATCAGTCCAAAAACCATCGCATATCGTTATATACGGCTTTATATGCGTACAAAATATGGCATATACGTATATCGTCTCCACTTTTGCGTGTATATGCTAGTTATATGCATCATATATCATACAAATGTGTGTTGGTTGTATGTATATCGCCTCCAATTATAGCTATTCATACGACTTAATGTTTGCTGGGAAATGTGTGTTCGTTGCTTATTATGCGAACATAAATAACAATATAATACAGTTATTTAAATACGACATGCCGAGGCACCACTCAGTGTCGCTTTGGAGGCGATTTTGGCCTGTTTTTTTTTTTTTATCCAAAATATATATTTTTATTAAGGCTCATATGGCGTCAACCTGACGGGGCCGGGAGTTCAATATTTTGACAATGTTTGCTTAGACTATGTTAGTAATATGTAACCGATTACTCGCGGTTAGTATTACAAGTGTTCTCATAATTGGTATGTCGCAGTCTTCGATGCTCTGTACGTGTGCCCGACACGGGATACTTCCTTTTGGGATGCAGCTGACCATTAATCAGCAACGCCCCCTAGTCTGTACCCCATATCTAGCGTGGTGCGTCTTCTCGACTCGAGAAATCCAGGATAGAATGGTCACTAGCCGGCGCAAACATCAGCTCGTGTAGAGTTGTCATGAGCGGTACAACCTTTGGCTCTTGTTGAATGATCAGTGGACTGCACAACCTTTGGCCCGTGTATCTGTAAAGAGTGTGTGTATGTATTGCCGCGACTAAGTAAAAGTTTATAGATCGGATAGAAGGGATATGAAACAGGGACACAACGAAGGAAACATCATTAAACGTTGACATCGGCGTTTCTGAGGAACAGGTATAGATGAAGCAGAAGATCAGGATCACGGCTACCTAAGATATCCCGGACGGGGATATCCGATTGTCTGCCTTTTGCTCTCAGTGCTCTAGAGAGCTGAGAGCGAGCAGCATGGAACCGGATACACGACCAGACAACATGCTCGATGTCGTGGTAGCCATCGCCACAATCACAAAGATTGTTTGCTGCGAGCCCAATGCGATAGAGATGCGCGTTTAAGTTGTAGTGATTGGACATAAGCCGAGATATCACGCGAATGAAATCACGACCTACACGAATGAAATCACGACATACAATATTTTGGCCTGTTATTGAACATTGGCGATGTGAGTGGTATAGTGTCGACGTAGGATGGCAACTTGATGTGGCGCCATAAATTGGGCCCCGAACTCGATGTTTACAAAAATGTCCAATTAAACGTGTCACCTTACAGGTCTGTCCAATAATCTAAACGTCGCATTAAATGTAACTTATTGTATATAAACAATATTTATTACCAGCTGTTTTGAGGCATCTCGCATAAATTGACAATATCATTCAGTTGTCAGTGCAAGTCGGTGCAATTTTTAGAGTGTAAAAAAAGTTCACTGTTTACATAAAAGCAATCTCGAATCGGTCCCACTTTTTTGCTTGAAGTTACTATCCCCTGCTATCACTCTACTGTAAAAGTTCATCATCGACATCACGATATGTCAGATGGTGTTAAATTGGTAATGCGCGATGATAGTGGCATGGTATCGACTTCAAATTAGGGCCATAATTTGGGTCCCAATTTCGTTAGTGTAATCTCTATCAGAGTAGAAGACACGAAGCCGGTTTTTAAATTTTAAAATTTGAATGCAAATTTTCACATCATGTTCTTTAATTACTTGAAACACGTTTTTCTGACTTTCATTCAACCATATGGCTATACAATTCCAACATTGTTACTGATTTTTTTTTTCATTATAATATGAAGATGTCCTCATAAACAATTTTCGTATGATACTTTTTCCCCACCTGCAAACAAAAATGTTTTTAATTCAAATAGAATACTAATTTGATATGGAAAATCTAATTTTGATTCATAATTTTTATTTTGAAAACGTTCATTCCGACTAAAAATCAGTTATTCTTTGACGCTCCCCTAATGCTCAATGCCGCCAACGCGGATCGCTGTTTTGAAGAAAACAAATACTTTCTACGTTCGAGATGTTGGAACCAAAAACATGGCGGGTGTCATACAGCTGATGAAATGATATAGTCGAGTCGGTAGAGGGAGATGGCGTTTAAACGCCCGACTGACTGTTCAGTCGTTTTGGCGGAGAAATTGCACGAAGAAGCCAAAAGTCATTACTAACCGACTACGGATATAGTCAGTCAAATAGTCTGCTGACTATCCTCAGTTGACTATGACTATGCAGAGCCCTGGCAGAGAACAACAACCGCAGAGGAACAAACCACGAGGGAAACGTTAAAAATAAATACAATAAACGTGGAGGCGATCTGGCGTAGTGGTAACATCCATGCCCCTCACGCTAAAGGTCGCGAGTTCAATTCTCACTCCCGATATTCTTCCAAAAATGGAAGTAAAAGTGACGAACCAGCCAAATGAGTTGGAAATCACTATAATACAGATAAAAAAAATACAATAAACTAGCGATGTAAAACACGTCTTTATTCTGCTGGTAGATAATTCGAACTGCCATAAAAAAATGGTTCGTTTATTCTTCGTAATTCAGTCCTCGAATGATGCCGATCGACCTGTACCAGGCGGCATATTCGGTTCGTTATGTAATGTGGACGCCACATCGGGTGCACGAAGCCAAAGCCTCATCGGATGTACGAAGCCGTCACGAACACACGAAGCACAATGTTGTCAACGCTAATTTACTTCGTTTTGTTTTGGTTCGACTTTCTCGAACCGGATCCACTTTTTTCGGGTTGGGTTCAGTTTGTTTCGAGTCGGTTTTCGGCACGTCGGCAAGCCCGGGCGGTACGTCCACATTTACTCGGCTTTACCGGGCGGCCAAGGCCGTTCGACGTAATGTGGAAGCGTCTTAAGAGTTGAAGTCCTCTATAATTCAACAAAGAAGAAGAAGAAGACTACGACGGCACGATACGGAGCAGGTAAAGGTGACGAAAGACGGAGGGCTCGATTGTTACGGGATCAAAAGAGGGTTCCGAAATTCTTCGTGGTGTGCGTCCCGGTGCGGTTCAGGATCGGGCATTGATAAGCTTGGTTGTGAGCTGAGAATTATCAACTCACTCCTTGAATGGGGAGTTCAAACTAGAACTGTAAAAACCTCATACAACAATTCCGAGGTTCTCGAAGGAGTTCCATAAACCTCTACCAATAAGTTGTACACCGGATTAAATCGATGAACGTTCTAAACTTATCCCTACAAATAAGATGCGCAGAATTCTCAGATCCAGACACATGTCTCCAATGACAACCTGTGAATAACCTTTCAATTTTCGATACTCAATTAGCGACAAAAAGAATCCTAGTAGTGCAAAAAACGTTTGTACTGCTACTCCCCTCGAATCACGGATAATTTCAAACAGTAACACCGCAAGAAGTAGCCCCTAAGGTACCAATCTCGTAATTGTCAGGATTATTCATTGGAGCAATCATTGTCTTGGACGATAAAATATCCGACTATAATATAAACGTTTGAATACTTACTTTACACACGAATCAGAGTATCTCGGTCAGAGTTGCTTCGGGTATGATAACACAGCCTTTAATTTCGATTTCATTCAACAATGAAAGCGGTGTGTGATCAAATCGTCAGGTCTCATCCATCGTCAAAAGGACATGATCATCCCAGGATAGAACCCTGCGGAACTCCCGCCGTAGTTTTAATCTGAACCTGGCCCGTGTTTGTCTCGTACACCAGCACCTGGTTCTCGAAGTAGCTTCTCAGTATGCTACACAGGTAGTCTGGGACTGTCATCGTGTGGAGCGCAGTCACGATGGCCCGCCAGCTGGCACTATCGAGCGCGTTCTTAAAGCCGATCGTTATCACTGCGCAGTATTGGTTTCCTCTGCGCTTTTGTTCGGATACTTTTTTGTCTCTTTCGATCACTATGCGAACGGCATCTACCGTAGATCTCCCTTTCTAAAATCTGAACTGACTATCGGACAGCCCACGAACTTCCTCCGTGCATTCCGTCAGCCTATTGAGGATGATTCTCTCCAGAAGTTTCCCAAGAGTCTCCAGGAGGCATATGCGTCTGTACGATGCTTGGTCACCCGGCGTCTTTCCTGTACCGTCCATCGATCGGGAAAGTAGCCTTCATCTAGACACTTCTGCATTGCTGTCCTGAACATTTCAGGGAATGCTAGGACTGTCGCTTTTAAAGCTACATTTGGGATTCCATCTGGGTCAGGCGCTTTCTTCGCCGTCTCGTAGCTTTAACTAGCTCATCGTTCAACACCTGTCTGCGTTCAGTGTTATCAGTTTCATCCTCTCTATATGGCTTGAGTGACCAGGGGTGACACTGCGCATTTCGAAACGAGTGATTTTTGTTCGTTTCGACCATTTTGACATGCCTTCGACCAGCTTTGTTGACGAACCCAAGAATATTACATTTCTCTACGAGACAAACTTTGCTCTAAATCTAGTACACCGAAAATATGAACTTGAAAAATATACATAATTCTAAAACCATTTAGATTTGAGTTCGAATTCTCTCGAAACGAGTTACTCGTTTCGAAATGCGCAATGCCACCCCAGGTCGTCGGGTTGTGCTGCGGAAATAACCCTTCCACGATAATTTTAAGCTTCTCTAAACTCCTCTCTCCGCTCTTCTATGGTGACGTTTCTTAACCGTTGGAAGCAACTTTTGGCGCTGATGGAGTTGCCCCGAAGCACGCCAAGTGCCTCATTCCACCAATAGGCTGGAGGTCGCTTATACCTGGGTTCCCTTTTTTTGGCATTGTTATGTCACATGCTTTTGCTAGCGTTTCCGTCAGTTCATTCGCGTTCATGTTCAAGACGCCGCTCTCCACGCGTAGTGCTTCGATGAAAAGGTCCTTGCCAAAGGTTCTTGTCTTCCACCTGCGCGGGCATGTCCTATTTATCCGTACTGCCACGGAGTTTCGTTGGCCAATGGTATAACGGATGGCTTGATGATCACTGTGGGTGTATCCTTCGCATACCCTCCACCTCATTTTCGTCATTAACCCCTTCCCGCATTATTAAATACGTTATACATCAAGTGATTTCACTACTCTGCTGAGCGTTCTAGCGCCCTATGTTAGCAGGTACACCACGAGTGAAACTCGATGTTGTACGGGAAAGGGTTAACGACTGCAGAAAGTGAGGTCGATGGTGGAGTCTCGACCATCTCAGCGGAAGGTCTAGTGGTGCCCTCGTTGCACAAAGCCACATCCAACTTGGTCAGAGCTTCTAGTAAAATAGTCCCTCTCGCGTTTGTGAATCTACTTCCCCACAACAAATGGTGCATGTGTACTACCGTACGTGACTGTGTCCAGCTCGAAGGTCTTTGGCCCTTTTTCGGGAAAAGAACGCCAGAAAAAAGATTGCTAGGGATTATATTATGAGCACACAACATTTCTTCCACATCGGCAACGAACATGATCTGCTTCGCTAGAATGATCATTCGTTGGTGTTCCTGAATAACTAGACCCACCAACAATCCAGCACTCCATCATACCCGCATACTCCTGTCTACACAAAGAATAGAAGACAACTCATAGTTTTATGGAGGCGCTACCGGATTATGAGATGAATAATACTGTTGAAGCTCATCAGAATCCTTTTTCAACAATTAGTTACAATTGCGCGATTCTCTTTCCGGTACCTGTAGCCATCGTAATGCGCTCTTCATGGATTTCTCCGGTCTGTTTAGAATGCCCTCGTCCTCGGATAATACTGCTGTACATCGACCGTCCTAGTATGATGAAACCTTGAATCTACTCAACAAGCCATAACCGTTGACGTTTCCTCCAGATGTCGATGGAGAGGGCTGGACATCGTTCATCCTCGCTATGAGCAGCTTGAACGAAAGATCCTTGTTTGGTTTACAGAGACTTTAGACTTTTGCTGTTCATTCGTCTCTAGTCTGAGAAGAGCCCTTGTGAAAAGAAAACTACTCCATTACTCCTCCTTCACCTGTCTTAAGAAAGACAATCCATTCTCGCTCGACGCTCACCGGCAACGATGTTGCTCCGATGACCACCAAACCAGAAGTGAATGCTTCAAAACTAAAATTAATGTTTATATATGGTATATACGTATTGTATGTTGAGGGTCAGTTGTGCTGCTGACTCGGTAATTATTTCTTCTATTCTGCTTGCCAAACAGTTTTCAATTATATTCCACAACTTGAACGTTTCTGAATTTATTGACTTCTATTTTATAGCCTCTTCTGATCGAAACTGCTTTTTCCGGTCCGGCTGTTAATTATTTCTCAGTTACTGTGGCAACAGGCAGATTAAAATTTCCATAATTGAGATGAAAATTGTTAATCGATTTTATTGGAATACACCCTCGCCCTGAGCGTCAATCAACTATTTTTCTTTTTTATTCCACTTTTGAAAACCCATTACCATTTTCGCTTCACACACCGAATTGAACTTCGTCAACGTCCTCAACGCGTGCACCCGTGGCCGAGTGGTTAGCGTCTCACATTATCATGCCGGGTGTTCGGGTTCGAATCCCGTTCTGGCCGGGGGAATTTTTCGTCAGAGAAATTTCCTTCGACTTGACCACAGTGCAAGTCGAAGGAAATTTCTCTGACGCGTATTCTAGAGCTTGTTCCTCAGAATACATTTAAGGCGTGTTATTCGGCTTAAGAAATCTCAACTAAGATTTAATAAATGGCGCTAATTAATGCATACGTTGAGACGGCAAAAGTTCCACAGGGAACATTAACGCCATTCAAGAAGAAAAACGTCCTCAACGCGACTTGCGAAATACGACTGTATTCCGATAGAATTTTACTCAAATCGCAACGATCGGATTGCAGGATGCAAAAAATTAAGTTGATCGATAATTGAACTTCCCGATTTAATTTCCTCTGAGCCAGTTGGGATAGGCATATACCGGAGATCATATTCAATTTAAATGGCGAACAATTATCTTTCGAATAATTCGCCAAATTCATGACGATTTACACAATTTATGTACGTTCTATTTCAATTTATTTTCTTTTGCTCTAGCTGGTAGTCCACAATAATAAATTTTTTTTGCAACAACCCGAGATCTGCTCATCTGAAGTCAACTGTGGTTAATATCGTATGCTGGGGCAATTTGGCCAATCAATCATACTGAACAAGTCAACGTTGTTGTTGAAACGATTGATTGAGTGCATGTTTATTCATTTTAGTCACCAGAATTTAGCGGTGTGGGCTACATCTGTTCTCATCGGAATTATATTTCATTTTAAGATTATAGCAACTTAACGCTAAGGAGAGATGCATCTGTGATGAAAAGGAATCTTTATATTTGAAGACTGTGCGCAAAGAAAACCGACCATACGACTATAGCATTGATCATTTTATAGTTTGGTGAATTGGTGAAAAATACCACAGTAACATCTTCTGTTTTAAGCATTTTTGAACGGAGGGCTGGTTTTATGATAAAGTTGGAATGATTCGTAAATATCGTTGACTTTGTACAAACTCAAGCCACCCGGATGACATCAAATCGATCCGAAAGAATTTGGAACTAGGAGATAGAAACCACTACTGGACACATTTTCTCTCGCTCATTTTGTCGCATCCAAAAATAACCATCATCAGACCATAAATGATAAATACTAGAAAAAAAATCAAAAAAAAAGAAAGATTTCGAACGCTTATAACTCGACTATACGCAGAGATGCTCAGTCGTTTGGAAATATTACTACATATCTATTATAATGGAAAAAATATACATTTGGTGTTAAACTGTTTTCTTAGCAGACCCGTTCTCAAAGATTTTTGATTTTGGTTTGGATCAGCTTTAGCTGAAAAGTAGTTTTTATTATAATTTTCTCTCCTCTTAGGCATATGTTTTAAACTTACAATTTTACAGTTGCTTCTTTGAATAGTAATTAAGATTCAATTCACAATTTAGGTTAGATATGTGTTCTAGAAATAAGTTTTAATTAGTTATACAATTTCTTTTTAGGCTATTCTAACTCACTCACTATGAATTCAAGATAGTTATTTTTTAACAATTATTTTCCTTTTCAGATTATTGTAAATTATTATTTAAATAAAAATCTTCTGTTCATTCGGTTTTCAACACGAGTAGCAAATATCTGGTTTGTTTTTGTTTTTCTAGCAATGGCGTTCAAACATTATCGGTTCTCCATCATATGTCGAAAGTTCAATTGATCCCGCGACTACTGCACGTTGGTCGACGAGGGGTTCTCGACGCACATTCCCCCACCCGTAAAGCCTTGTGAGCGACTTCCGGTTTACCACCATCTACGACGTCGAGTAACGCTAACTTCACCACTGGTCTTCGCAAGGTACCACTTGCAGTTTGTACCCAGGCTTGTCGGACGCGTCCATCTTTTCCTTGAATGATCTTGACCACCTTTCCTCTGATCCATTGATTCCGCACCGTACTGTCCACGATCAGCACCAGATCCCCTTCTGTTATCTCCCTCACGTCTTCAAACCACTTTGACCTTCTCGAAATCACCGGCATATATTCTTTGATCCAACGCTTCCATAATGTATCCGACAAATACTGGGCTAGCTTCCATCCACTAGTCAACGTTGTACGATAATCCATGGGCATCGTAGGTGGCTGCTTTATACCGCTTGAGCTCCCCAAGAGAAAATGGTTTGGGGTCAAGGCTTCATGATCCGCCGATTCTAATGGTATGTACGTTAACGGTCTCGTATTTATCATCGCCTCCGCTTCAATCATAACTGTCATGAAAACCTCATCATCCGGTCGTCTCTGCGTTTCCAAAATGGCTCCGATTGCTGTCTTCACCGAGCGGACCATTCGTTCCCACGCGCCACCCATATGTGGCGCACCAGGTGGGTTGAACGACCACCGAGTAGTAGTGTTGGTGAAGGTTGTTGCTAGATCGTTATTCCGTTCCTCTATCTCCCGCTTTAGTTGATTGTTCGCCCCGTGAAAGTTAGTCCCATTATCGCTGAATATCTCAGCCGGAGCACCTCTTCGTGATACGAATCTTCTAACAGCCATAACACAGGATTCCTTTGACAAGCTATGGACGATTTCCAAATGCACAGCGCGTATGGTCAAGCAGGTGAACAATGCTATCCACCGCTTGACGTTGTTCCGACCCACCTTCACGAGCACTGGACCAAAATAGTCTATACCGACATAGGTGAACGGCCGCACAAACGGAGTCAATCGTACTTTTGGGAGTGGTGCCATGGGTGGTGGGCTAGGATAGGCACGAACAACTTTACACCAAATACATCGTTTCGAAACTTCTGCAACAATTGATCTTAGCTTCGGAATATCGTAGAGTTGCCTCATCTCGTTGACAACTGTTTCACGGTTACAGTGACGGAAGCGACGATGAAATGAGTCGACAAGAAGAAAGGTGATCGGATGTTTACTGGGTAGAATAACCGGGTACTTGGTTCCATACGGTATCCATTCTGCATTCGCCAACCGATTGCGTTTACGTATCACTCCGTCCTCATCCATGAATGGCCATAACCTGTAGATGGCACTGGATTTTGATAGAATTCCATGTCGAGCTTCTGGTCTTCCCTTCGTCTTCTCAAGAATGGAAATTTCCGCTGCAAATGCCTCCCCTTGTGCTTGTCGCCACAGTGATTGTTCTGCACGCACCAGTTCTTCTTGTGTCAGCACTCCGTAGAACATCATTTGTTTTGATTGCGAACGTTTGAGATTATGGATGAATCTATGTACATACGCTAGGACTCTATGGAGCTTCTTCCACGTGCTGAATCTATCCGTTTCCACCAGTGGTTCCTGTGTAGGACAATGTACGTTACAGGTGATTACCTCCTCTTCTGTGGAAACATCCTTTTCGTCATTTACCGGCCAGGATTCTTCCGGTGCCCTCAGAAACTCTGGTCCATGAAACCATCGACTGTCAGAGCTGATATTTGGGCCTGAACCCCATTTTGTTGCATCATCCGACACGTTCAATGTCGATCCGATCTTCCTCCATTCACTAACATCCGTTGTCGCTAATATCTCCCCGATTCTGAACCCCACATACTGATGATATCGGCGCTGGTCTGATCTAATCCAAGCGAGAACAGTGCTGGAATCGGACCATAAAACACGCTTTGTCACGGGGAGAGCGTGCATGGATATCACGCTGTTGAGAAGGCGAGATCCTAGGACAGCTGCTTGTAGTTCAAGACGTGGAACAGTCAGCATCTTTAAGGGAGCTACTTTTGCTTTGGCAGCTACTAGGCGAACACTCGGGCCATGAAACGTCTCAATGCGGAAATACACCGCACATGCATACGCAGATCTGCTCGCGTCGACGAATACGTGAACTTGTAAATTCTTATAAGTTTCTTGAACGGCTTCCGGAAAATAGCATCTCGGGATTCGTAAGCGTTCAAGATTCGGAACGAGATTAATCTAATTCTTCCACTGTGACCTTAGTTTCTCATTAATTTTGTCGTCCCATCCAATTCCAGCTGCCCATATGTCCTGCATCAATATCCTTCCGTGGATCAGGAAAAACGAAATCAGTCCTATTGGATCGAAGAAGCTCATTACAGTGCGTAAGACTTCTCGTTTAGTAGGGACGTACGACTCTTCTAAAACGTGTTGCAGGTTGTCTCGTAAGGAAATGGTAAAGGTGTCACTGCTCGGTATCCATTTCATACCCAATACCGACTCAAGTTGATCACTTTTCTCCGCTCGGATATTCTTCTCTATCGCCGTTGGCTTTTCTCCAACTTGTGCTGCAATCTCCGGAACGTTGGACAAGAAATTCCGGATTTCGAATCCTCCGTGTGCATGAATTTTCTTCACCTCGCTGCCGATTTTCACTGCTTCTTCCGCTGTTCCGAAACTGTCCAGATAATCATCAACGTAATGGCGATGAATGATAGCTGCTACTGCTCGTGGAAATTCAGCTTCGAACTCTTTAGCATTTAGGTTTTTAATGTATTGAGCGCTACTTGGTGAGCACGATGCACCGAAGACTGCTACGTCCATGACGTAGATCACTGGATCTTGTCCTGGGTGATCCCTGAACAGAAATCTTAGAAATTGCCGGTCTTGAGTTCGTATGAAGAAGCGATGAAACATTTCCTTAATGTCTCCGGTTAGAGCAAAACGGTAGAGTCGAAAGTTGCTAATGACGGACGGAAGACATGTTAGGAAATCAGGACCCTTCAACAACGCCGAGTTGAGAGAGACACCGTTAACCATAGCAGCTGCATCCCAAATCAACCTCAATTTGGTCGGTTTCTTCGGGTTCAATACAATACCCACTGGAAGACACCAGCAATGCCCTGGTTTGGTAGATGTTAATTCATGCTCCGAAGCTTTATGTGCATATCCCTTGGCTTCATAATCCCGTATCTGCTGTCGAACTCGATCATATAGACCGGGATCTTTATTCAGACGTCTCTCGAGTGAACACAACCGTTTGTATGCCATCCCATAGCTGCTAGGAAAGCTGAAGTTGTCCCACTTCCACAATAAACTCGTCTCGAAACCTCCTTTGACTCTTCGGGTAGTCGATTCTAACAGAATCCTTGCTCGTTTGTCTACTTCGGATTCCAAAGGAATAGATGGATGTGTTACCCCGATGTTATCCAGTGTGATGTAATCCCGAACTAGTTGATTCAGGTCTTGCTCTGGATCGGTCCATCCTCCAACGTGAAACCCACATACAACTGTAGACTTTAGCTCTGATGCACATCCGTAGATGCTCCATCCGATTCGGCTCTTAGCGGCTATTGGCTCCTCCCACGATCCTTCTCTGATTTTCAACGGCACGGTGAGTTTCAAGTTGTCAAGACCGATCAAGAGTTTTGGCGATACATTCGAGTAGTTCTGTAATGGTAGGCCACGCAAATGAGGATATTTTCTGGTCATTTCGCTATAGTTCATAGTTTGCGATGGAAGGAGTAGTCCGCCGACTGTACGTGCATTCACCAGTACATAATGCTTCGAATATCCGCTACCGGAGATATCAAAACTGATTCGTCTAGATTTCGGTTCGCTACGCTTGATGTTACCGGTCCATTGTAAGTTGAGTGGTTCCATAGTTCCGGCTATACCAAGTTCATTTGCAACCGAATCCTCCAACAAAGTTATTTGTGACCCTTCGTCAACGAATGCAAAAATGTTCACTTTGCAATTCTTCCCGTATAGCGTAACAGGTATAATCCTGAAGAGCGGTCCACGCAACGTCTTCAAATCGCTAAGATGACTTGTTGATATCGCTGCCTGCATGGTTGCGCTCGAAGAATGTAGGAGAGGGTGATGCTTTAGTTGGCAATTGTTTATTCCGCATTCCTTTGCAGTTTTACAAGGCCATTTTCCATGATAATTCAAACACGACCTGCATAGACCAATCTCCTGTGCCGCTTTCAGCCTTCCGTCGATATTCATCGATTTGAACTCGCTGCATTCTGATACTCTGTGTCCTTCTACTTTACAAACCGCGCATGGTTTTTTCGGTGTTCTTCTAATGTTGTTAATCGGTTCATTCAACGATAATTCCGGTTCCGCATGAGTCTGGACAAACGACCGCTGCTTGACCTTTGGTTTCACACATGGGAAGTCATCCGCTACGTTATAAGCAAGTTCAACTAAACCTGACATGAACCTCCCAAACATACAGAGATCCACATTTTGATTTTCACTTTTGATTGCCGACCACTTGAGACGATAATCAACAGGTAATTTCCCCACCAAATCATGTAACAATGAAGGATTGGATAGATGTGACTGATATCCCACGTTCTTAAGATGTTGCACTAAGTTATCCACAGCCAGTCCGAATTCTATGATGCTCTCCAGATCGTTGGCTTTCAGGGATGGTAACTGCCGAACTCGTTCTGTCATGGATCGAATGAGTGTTTCCGGACGACCGTACTGCATCTCTAAAGTTTTGATAACGTGTGGTATACCTGCGGGATAAAGCAATCGGCTTCGCACTGCTTCAAGAGCCGGTCCTTTCAGACATCGCTGAAGACGGATGAGATTTTCATCGTCGGAGAATCCACAAGTTGTTATAGAGCGCTGGAAGTTGCTTATCCATATTGGCCATTCTTCCGGGTTACCCGAAAAACTCGGCAAATCCTTCCCCATAACATGTCTAGCAGCCAATTGTCGATTCGTTGGATACTCTAGATATACATCGTTGATGCGATCCTGGGTCCATTCTGGGTTGTTTTCCTGGTTCGGTTGTTGATCACCACGTTCATCATTTCTTTGATCCTGACTTGACTGCGTCGAAACCTGACAGTTATCTTCAGATCTTCGATCTTCGTTTTGTTGTGGTTGAGACTGATTTAATACACTACCCTCATCTTCCCCAATACCATCTTGCATTCCCGATTTGGTATTTACTTTTGACGATTCACACCTATTAGAATTATCTTGTGTTTTAGTATTATCTTGCAAGCTAGAATCATGTAATTCGTTCTGCTTTTTTTGATTGCCCTGACTAACGAGAGGTTTTCTTGGTTGGACACTATTAGGATTAGGAAGTTCTAATATCTTATCGACCTTATTGACAAGTATGTTATTGTTACTGTTGAATTCTAAGGGTACCTGTTTGAGACCTAATGTTGGTTCAACTACTGACGTGGAATCGATTTTCATTCCCTCAATCTGCTGCTTTGTGTTCTCCAACCAATCCTTCACTTTGACCCTTGAATCAGTGACACTAATGCCGCCACTCGCCCTGCTACCATGGCTGCTGCCGTACTGAGATGCCTGCCGAATGCGCTTCACCTTCTCCTCAGCTGAATGTTTCCTAATCGCCATTTGTTGTCTTCGGAATTCGCTCTCGTCTGCCATCTTCTGCTCCAGTGCCACTTTCGCTTGGGCGATTCGTCTCACTTCGATCGCCAACTCCTTCTCCCGTAGTTCCTCCTCAAGTTTTCGATGGAGATCCTTTAACTTCTTCTTTTCCGCTAAATCTTCTTCTTGAATCCGTTGCTGTTCCTCCAACGCTTTCAGCACGAGTTCCAAACGAGCTCGTGTACTGGATGTAACACTATCGTCAACCATTTTCTTCGATCTTTTGGAAATTTTGCTACCAGCCGTAGACTTTGCCATCGTCTTCTTAGGAACCTCCAGCGCATCCGGCTGCTTTGCAGGAATTTTCGGCTTGGCACCCTTCGCGTCCGATTTAGAAGGGCACACGTCGGATACGAGGCGTTTTGGGTTGGTTTTGTTACCGTCATTCTTCAGGACATCTTTACTACCATCCTTGCATGAGGGTTCGCAGGTGGGACAGTTCCATTTACGATCCTTGACATTGGGACTGACCTTCGCACAGGAGTAATGGTGCCACAACTGGCAAGAATCACATGCCACCATGTCGTCGTAATCATCCGGTTCGACACATAAAGCACAATTGCGTTGCACCTGCGAATCATTCTCGTTTTGCGCCATCGTCCAGAAGGAGGTGAATGTAAAATTCTAAAGATTGTTAAACTGTTTTCTTAGCAGACCCGTTCTCAAAGATTTTTGATTTTGGTTTGGATCAGCTTTAGCTGAAAAATAGTTTTTATTATAATTTTCTCTCCTCTTAGGCATATGTTTTAAACTTACAATTTTACAGTTGCTTCTTTGAATAGTAATTAAGATTCAATTCACAATTTAGGTTAGATATGTGTTCTAGAAATAAGTTTTAATTAGTTATACAATTTCTTTTTAGGCTATTCTAACTCACTCACTATGAATTCAAGATAGTTATTTTTTAACAATTATTTTCCTTTTCAGATTATTGTAAATTATTATTTAAATAAAAAATCTTCTGTTCATTCGGTTTTCAACACGAGTAGCAAATATCTGGTTTGTTTTTGTTTTTCTAGCAATGACGTTCAAACATTATCGGTTCTCCATCATATGTCGAAAGTTCAATTGATCCCGCGACTACTGCACGTTGGTCGACGAGGGGTTCTCGACGTCACATTTGGATTATACAAACTATGCAAGCCCTCGATCTGATAAACAAGACAATTAAGTGCACCTTTAACAGAACCATCGAAAGCGAGAGCCTAACGTAGTGACGAGCAAAATTTTTATATACGAAACCGTCAATTGTGCATCATCATTCCCAAGCGTAAACAATTATAAGAAGCGCTTGCAATAAATACTGCGTTTGCTGCAGTAAACTGTCAGTTGTTGTTTCTTATTATGCCGTGCGGGTCGATCGTGCCCAAATCATTCGTTTCGGGATACACGCTCAGTCTATAACTATAACTATAAGCTGCTAGTTCGTGACATTATGACCACCGTATGATGGGAGTGAAACCGGACTGACCAATTTATATTTATTTATATATTTCAATATTTAATAGATTTGGTTTATTTTTCATATTCTTTCAACTTATTTTGTAATCCAACACACATGAAACCAACTTATGAATTGTAATCCAACACACATAAAACATACAGTGAACTAATCCTGCATTCCCGTACCTCATTAGTTTTGCATTAAAAAACTCCGTAACAATCATTTGCCGATTGACAAACGACAATCCTTTTCGTACGGTTCAAAATTCCAATCAATTCATCTCTAATTTAACTCTCAGCTAATGAAGGAGTACTGAACCCCGAATGAAACCGATTAAACTTCTTCCACTGATCGTTTGTACTAGTCATTGATTTTATGTGTGGATTGTGTGCCGCTTTAACGGTCCTCGACAGACGAGGAAAGCGATAAAACATATATTCCTTAATTTATTATCGCTGTCTGATGTCGTTTTATGGAACTACCCGTATAAAATCCGTTTTTATCACTCCGCGAGAACAACGAGAGATTTTTAACGATCGCTGAATGCCCGTTTCCTAGCGGAGGACATCTTCGGTGCTGTAATGAAAATGCAGTAATGGTTTGAGAAAAAAAAACTGTACGCGAGAAGGGAAGCCAATTTGCTATAGAGACAATTTTGGTATATTATATTATTTGTACAAAACTGTTAAAACTAAGAAAATTTGGAAAATTGGTATGTCAAGTTTGCATTCAACCCTTCCAAAAATCGATAGAAAATGTAGTGTTAACGTTAGTAGATTTATGAAATCATCAATTATGAAAAGGAAACACGTAAAATTATAAATTTATAAAAAAAACATATTTATAAAAAAAACATTTGCAATGGATTTCGTTGGATAAATTTCCGATGGCATTGCTGAACGATGCTGTTTCCGATTCAGATAATAAATCTGAGTTTCCATCGATTAAAAAAAAAATCTCGAACTGACTTTTATTAATGTAATTTAAAAAGCCATGACAAATGACCAGACGATGTGTCGTGTGTGTTTGTATAGGAGTTATATAGCAAAAATTGTTTTTTTAATCCCACGGTGCTATATTACACACCATAGCTTTGTTTTGATTAATTGCTTAGGGTAGCGCAAAATCAATTCGAATAAAAAAGAGCGACTATTTATTTATTTCCATTTTAGCATATGCATAGAAAAAATATATCAGTTGATTGCAAACGAAGCATACGTGCATTTGTTTCAGCGGAGGAAAACAATAGAAAATGTTATGGAGAGGATAAAAAGCATAGATCGTTCGCTCGTGCTCAAATGAAAGAGGATATCGATTACCCCCGAGAATTCGATAGGGTTTCTATAGCATTATTTTACATCATAAGAAGAGTTTATGAATTACGGTATCCGAATGGTGGAAAATTTCTTTGGCGGAAATCACGCGTGTTGTAAATAATTCTATGTTATAAGGGATATGTGTATTTCAAAATACAGAGTTTAAAATTAAATATGCTATATGTAAGCAAAATTATAATAAATTGATACTGAATATGGAATGATCGTCCCAAAATTCTAAAACGATCTACAGCGATTTTGGAAAAGCTATGTAAATATTTGAGATAAATAAATTCGTATTTATTTTAAGAAGAATAAGTCTAATTTCATTTCATTCCGATTTCGATTGGAAAATCTTCCCTTTGAACAGCATATCTATTGGAAATATCACAATAACATCACATTAACCTTTTCGTTACTTCCATCTTTCTGGCAGTATTTGAATTCCCATTCGTAAAACCAATTATTAAGCATCAAAATCCTCGTTTTTGAAGCGTCTAAACAAATGATGTTGGTTTGTCCGATTCTGGGTTTTTCACGTTTTCATGCAAATAATCAATGAATGGGTATGTTGAAAAGCCCCAAGTCTGTAATTGCTAAAAAAAAATCATAAGACGTTCAAATCATTCAAATTTTTATTTTTTTGACGATTTTCTTCAAAGCGAAATTATGATCAAAGGGACCGCGCAAAAACAGGTTTGCCTGTACCTTTAAAACGTGTGAATCCGTAAAAATATCTCATATAACTACTGTAAATCATGAAAAATTCTATTTACAGGCAAACTTTTTTTTGTGCAGGGGATAGTGACCGCACAGAAGAAATCGCGTAAAAAAATCGTGCAAAACTTCACCAGTAGCTTTAAAAAATCGTGTTCGGTACACAATTTGAAAAGTTTCTCCCAAGAAAATTACTCAAATCCATGCCGTTCATCGTTCGATTTCCTTTTGTGTTCCTACTTTGCGATGGGACAGTTTGCCTTTTCGGTTACTCGTGACTGTGTTGTGCTTTTGCACTGAAATGCATAAACAATGCATAAACAATCGAAAAAACTAAATGGACGATAACTTCGTTAAATATGCTTCTTTTCATATACCGCATAAAAAAAATCGCACAAAAAAAACCGCACAAAAACAGGTTTTCCTATATATGTTTCGTTATTGTTATTTCCTTCAGCGTCGATGCTCCTTGGCCGTAAGTCACCACCAGGAGAACCAGCGTCTTGTACAGTGCAAATTTTGCGAGGAGTTGCATGCTACGGGAACAAATATGTCTCTGCAATCCGTAAAAAACCCTTTTCAAGATCACTTTCCGCCACTTTACCTTGCTGTTCACATCATTATCACATGCTACGGGTGTAAATGAGTAAAAGAAACTTTTTAAACCAAACTGTTTCATCGTGATTGAACATAATAATACAGATAATATACTAAACGCTAAAAAATAATTGAGCAAGTAGCGGTTAGTAGTTATCACACCTCTTCCTTCATTAATCTAGGGTATTGAGCTTAAGCTTGGGTAGACTGTACACTTCGTAGTTGCTTTCCGTGATTGACCTGAACCAACCAAATTGCACAAAGAACACACAGAATGACGCTTGGACTAGCAAATCATTCTCGTTTTGCAATTTTCGGTGATTCGAGCTTTAAATGGTCAATAACGATGCCGGCCACGTCCTTACAGTCACCAGGGAAAGGGAAGGAATGTTTGTATGATATTCGCCGCCCGAAGGCCAGAATGGTCGCCTCTATAGCGTGGTTCCCTAGCGTTTATCATGGAAGGGATAGTTGTTAGTAGGAATGGTTAAGAAAAATCAGGATTCACTGAGGTAAGTGATGTGTTTCTAAAAACGCGAACTATTCGGCGAAATGAGATTTGAAGAAAATATAGAGGAAATGGGGGGAATTTGGACCCCCTTAGCAAATCGCCTAATATTTCCAAATTAATACGGTCTAAATAAAAAATGTCACATTGTACACTGAGCTACGCTTGTTTTCTCTCAATCAATAATGTTTAATCATTCTATCAAGCTTCAAATTACCAATTATATCATAAAATAAAAGAGATTATTTTCGGGCATTAAAATTTGATGCGGGGTGGTTTGGACCAGCTGTGGGGTGATCGGCTATTC
Source organism: Toxorhynchites rutilus septentrionalis (assembly GCF_029784135.1). Taxonomy (NCBI): domain Eukaryota; kingdom Metazoa; phylum Arthropoda; class Insecta; order Diptera; family Culicidae; genus Toxorhynchites; species Toxorhynchites rutilus. The sequence continues at coordinate 46,422,516 of NC_073744.1, forward strand.
TATTCCGTTATTTATTGCACGTGTTTTTTTATCGAAATTCAATCGCGATATTTTTGAGAAACCTGAGAAGGTAGCCAAGAGAACTCCTCCAAAATCAATCGGACCGGTGATTACCTCCCTAATAACCGTTAATCATCGAGCATATTGTTTATCAAACTTCTATCGCGACGGCAAAGAGTTGTATTTGTGAAACCTGAGAAGGTAACCGTTAGAGCTCAGCTCTAACTTTGAGTCAAAATCAAAACTTTGGGTGTTTTGAGGCACACCTAAATCATATCCGATTGAGTTGAGATTTTGCACAGATCATTTTTCAAATTCGATAATTTATTTTTTCCATACCCTTATTTAAGTCATTTGGCATCGAAAATAAAATTTCTATTTTCCAAATTTCCTTTATTCCCCCCTTGGAAGATTTTCGAGGATCAAAAAATTAAAACTTTGAGCGCTTTGAGGCACCCCTAAATCATGTCTGATTGAGCTGAAACTTTGCACAGATAATTTTTTTTGGCCAATAAACAGAATGTACATGGTCGGTTTTTGAAATTCGATGATGAATTTTTTTTCATACATCCATTGCCACCCTAATGGTCGTACACGCCGGTCAAGTAGAGCGAACATAAAGTGAGCACTATGGACCTATTTAGGGAACTCATTTCCAAGATCTGGGACGAGATGCCGATGGACCAGGTTCGTGCCGCGTGCGATTCTTTTGGGAAACGTCCCAAGCTTGTCATACAGCACAAACGGGGGGTATTCCCAGCTAATATGTCGTAAAGGTTCTCAATAAACATTGTCTCAATAATAATTGACGCAGAAAACAATATCTTATATTTTAATTTTTTAACACATTTTTAAAGTGTACTCGAACCTACTGAACACCCTGTAAATTTACTTGTTCACCAATATATGCTCCTAATCATAAATCAGAGTGGTGGGTTGGATATTTTAAATTTCCATCCCCATCGAAGATTGTTCTTTCAATGGCCCTTAAAACATATTCAACTTTGATGACGTCTGAAAGATAACCATGCACGAGTGAAACCTTATTGACAGAACGGGCAGGTAAGTACGGGAGGTGCGGGTAAACGGATTTATGATTTTTTAAATTTCTGTTAATAAGAACTCCTTCTACATGACATTCTATAATATTTCAACAACCCTATGGCAATGAATTCTGATCAAAAGTGGAAAAGGGAAACAAAACCGAAAATCACACATGATTCCGTGTGTGGATGTAATTTTAGCGGCTTCGATATTAGGCATTTTGAGTGGTTTAATATCAAAATTCCATTCGCTGGTGGTTATATTTCGGTATGTGAGTTAACAGAGAAGCGATATTAGGTATGTACGGAAAAATAAATTCATTTGTAAATGGAAAATTTAAAATATTGAGGGGTGAAACGACAGTTCAGACCTTGGTAGAATAAAATTATTCCTCTCTCAAACAATAAACCTATACGCTTCGTATATTACAAACTAGTCCATATTCCCCCTACTATATGTCCATGTTAACCGCATCGAAAAAAATTGTGTACTTTTCGGTTTCTTTTAATTTCAGTAAACCATTGAAAAACACTTTTCTGTAAAACATTTAGCCGACTAGTTCGAAAAACAGTATATTGAGTTGCAAGAAAGTTTTGGGAAACATGAGTTTCCAAAGATATAACTGGAGTTCTTGTTAATATGTTCGTATTATCCCCAACCTCCCCAACACAAATGGGTTGAACAAACGTATGGGACAATGGGAATGTTCCCAATTTCGGTTGGTTTAAAACCATTTAATGATAAGGGAATCATAATGTATAGAATGTCAAACAAATCATGAAGAATTACCGTTTCGATTGGTGTGAGAATCATTGAAATTCTTTCGTAGCGAAAGTAGTTATCAACATTAACTTTATTCCATAAAATCGTGTCCGGTTTTCTGACTTGGCACTCTAACTGAAAGACATAGTCCTACGTAAAAAATCTTGTTTGACCAAATCTCGATTAAAGGGTGCTCGGATCAAAAAGTGGTCAACTTGAATTCGCCGTATTTTTTCTAATCATTCATATAAAAAACCTGATCACCTCTCATTTTGTAGGTGTGTGTGTAAGTGTAGAATGATGGTTCTATTTGGATTTTGACATTAGATCTTTAGTTATCAAAATGGCGTCAAAGCAAGAGTAATAAAAGTGTTCGGGGAACGTTTGTCGACAACTAGAAAGCTTGGATCTGGGGGAAATCGAAAGCCGGGAGCCGCAGTGACGAACAGAAGAGTGGCTAGCGCTTTCAAACGCAACCCCAACCTCTCCGTTCGAGATGTCGCAAATAAGTTGGGAATATCGTCTACAACCGTGCACGAAGGTTAAAAACGACTATCGACTTATAAGAAGGTAGTGACTCCAAATCGCAACGATAAGCAAAACCTTACGGCAAAAACAAGATCTCGGAAGCTGTATACGGACATTGTTGACAAAGTTTGATTGCGTGGTAATGGACGACGAAACCTACGTCAAGGCAGACTTCAGACAGCTTCCTGGACAAGAGTTTTATACAGCAACCGGAAGGAGAAAGGTGGCAGACATTTTCAAGCATATATAACTATCAAAGTTTGCCAAGAAATATCTCGTTTGGCAAGCTATCTGTACCTGTGGCTTGAAAAGCGACATTTTCGTTGCAACCGGGACCGTCAACCAGGAAATTTACGCGAAAGAGTGCCTTCAAAAGCGTTTGCTGCCTTTCCTGAAGAAACTTGACTTGTCTGTGCTGTTTTGGCCGGTTTTGGCATCCTGCCATTATAGAAAGAAGGCCATGGAGTGGTATGCCGCTAACAAGATGCAGGTTGTGCCCAAGGATAAGAACCCTCCCAACACACCAGAACTACGCCCAATCGGAAAATATTGGGCGATAGTTAAGCAGAACCTTAAGAAGACCCAAAAACTGTTAGCAGCGAGAAGCAGTTCAAAGCAAACTGGCGTTCTGCGGCGAAGAAAGTGGGTAAGGTGACTGTACAAAATCTGATGACAGGCGTCAAACGAAAGGCTCGCCAATTTGGACTAGGTCGACCGGAATCTTAACTGAGTATTTTTTCCGTATTTTATACATATTGAACTTCAAAAAGAAAGATACTTTGATTTTTTTTGATAAACAAATAGTCGATGTTGTCACACACCCTACGTTGTGTTTTAGATTACAGATTTCGTTGCGTGCGTGTAGGAATGGTAGCAGTCAGGACCAGGGTTTACTGAACCATAATCGCAGCATTTGAATGCTACCACGGTATATCGGAACAAGTACACTGGATACTATTTCACAAACATAAATTCTGAACACACATTTAGATTCACAAACAACTTAAATTTATTGTACTACGTTACTACATTTATTAGTGTTCAGCACGATACTTCCAGCAAGAATGGCTAGGATATTTTATTTTACTAAGCTAAGTATTCTACTACCATACTGCAGTTCATGGTGAACTGACCGACAATTAATGAAGAATAGTAAGGCATTGTCGGAGTTGTCGGATTGCTACCAACAATCTACACTTAGAACTAATACGATCAACCATACCCGTCGCCTTGAATAGTTACATTCAATAAAAACAAACAACAATCTCTTGTTTACTTGTCTGTCTGAAGGACATTCAAAGCTCGCTTCTATCTATCTAAAACCATGTTGCTGATGCAGTTGAACGAATCTGCCACAGGAGTTTCCATAGCATATGGCAGCAGGCATATTTTAGAGACAGGTCGTGTAATAAGTCCTCTTGCGGTCTGCAGCGAAACGACTCTAGTGATTCCATCGGAGCCGGGATGAGTTGACACTATGCGAGCCAAAGGCCAGCGAATTGGAGGTTGCAGGTCATCGATGAGTATAACTAGTTTACCAGGTATAATTTGATTGTTACGTCCACGGCATTTGGTATCTTTTTGAAGTTCTTGAAGATATTCTCGTTGCCAGTGTTTCCAAAACTTTTGTGTATGCAGTTGGAGACTTTGGTATTGATCGAGTTTATTCATCGGTAGGTGGCTGAGATCTGGGTCGGGCAGTGTATTCATCGAAGTTCCGATTAGGAAGTGAGCAGGAGTGAGCGCAGCTAAGTCATCTGGCTCTTCAGTCATCGGCAATAGCGGTCGAGAGTTCATTTGAGACTCAATTTGCGTGAGCACCGTACACATATTCTCGAAGGAAATACGGGTGGATCCAAGTTGGCGAAATAAGTGTTTTTTCGCCACCTTCACTGCCGCTTCCCACAAACCGCCAAAGTTCGGCGCCCTAGGGGGAATAAGATGCCAGGTGATGTTTTCATCGGCACAGGCGGAACTAATTCTTTGTTGTTCTTCCGCATTTTGTAGCAAGTAAAACAATTCCTTTAGTTGGTTCTTTGCGCCGACAAAATTCTTACCATTATCCGAATGCAAGTGAGACGGGCGACCGCGTCTGGCAACAAATCTTCGCAGACAACCGATAAATGCTTGGGTTGACAAATCTCCAACCAGTTCAAGGTGAACCGCTTTCGTGGTGAAGCATATAAAGACGCATATATAAGCCTTTGCAGGGGCAGCGCGTCTGTGCGTGGGTTTCAGGTATAGCGGTCCGGCGTAATCTATTCCGGTAACGTTAAATGGTCTACTTGACATTATTCTCTGGGCAGGCAGCTGGCCAATTTGTTGTTCAAGAGGTATAGGGTTTAGACGGGTACAACGGAAGCAGTTACGGACAGTACTCCGGGCGAGTCTACGGCCTTGTAGTGGCCAGTACTCTTCTCTCATTGCGGTTAGAAGCAAACGCCCGCCGCCATGAAGGGTTTTGATGTGGAAGTGTTGTGCTAACAATCGTGTTAATGGGTGAAAGGCAGGTAATATGGCTGGATGCTTGGCTTGAAAAGGCAAGTCTGACATGTTCAAACGTCCACCCACTCTCAACACTCTCTCTGAATCCAGGAAGGGGCTCATTTTACGCATACTGGACTTTTTTGGTATTGGCATATTTTTCATCAAACTATCTATTTCGGCACGGAATGAATCATGTTGAGCGAGGCAAATTAGTAAAGCTTTTGCTTTCAGCAACTCAGGAACGGTAAGTGTCAGGCAATTTGGTTTGGATGGTGATCGATCAGTCCGAGACTTTGCGCGAACATTATTTACGAACCGGATACAGTAGCTGATTACATGAAGAAGTCGGTTATATGAAGACCAGCGTAAGAACCAAGGATGAACAGACGGTGAAGTTTGTATGGTCGCAACAATATTTCTCATTTCCAATTGGTTTTCAGCTACATTCGGCGGGTTAGAAATCGGCCACTCATTTGGTGGAAGTGACAACCAGCATGGTCCGTGAGTCCACAATCGGCTTTTAAGAAAATCTTCTACCAGCATTCCTCGTGACACTAAGTCAGCAGGATTCTCTTTCCCAGAGACATGATTCCAATGATCACCGTGTGTGAAGTGCTGGATCTCCGAAACTCGGTTGGCTACAAATGTTTTCCAGACATTAGGAGGTGATTGCAGCCACTGTAGAGTAACAGCTGAATCCGACCAAAAGTAGGATTTAGTCACGTCGAGATCAATAGCGGTTTTTATGCAGTTGTGCAAGTGGGCAGCGAGAACTGCTGCGCATAGTTCTAGTCGGGCCAAACTAAGTCGTTTTAACGGGGCTACTCTGGATTTGGATGCTAGCAACTGCACCTTCACTTTACCTTTATTGTCCTCAGAGCGAGCGTAAGTACATGCACCGTATGCAGATTCAGATGCATCGGCGAACGTGTGAAGTTGAATCACTGAATTAGGAAGAAAAGCGTATCGGTCTACTTGATAGTCGGAAATGCGGGGTAGTTGTTTATAATATTTCCTCCACCTTTCGCTCATGGATTCAGGTACAGGTTCGTCCCATTCACAGGTGAGTAACCACAACTCTTGCATCATAATTTTAGCTTTGACGATGATGGGAGCAATGAGTCCTAATGGGTCGAACAGTTTTGCAATTGATGATAATATTGATCGTTTTGTGGTTGGCTGATCGGTTTCATATACGTGAGATGAAAATCGCAGAAAGTCGTTTTCGGGTTCCCAGCTTATACCCAATGTTTTTATAGTTTCATTTGGATGAAAATGCAAAGCGGATTGAGTCCCAATGGCGTCTTTATCTAGTCCTTGCAGTACCTCCAGTCGATTGGATGACCATTTGCGTAGCACAAATCCTCCTTTAGCAAGCAATTCCGTTAATTCTTTTCGTAATTGGATAGCCTTTTCTATAGTTTCAGCACCACCGATAAAATCGTCCATATAAAAATTATTACGTAATGCTGGACCTCCTAGAGGATACGATTTCCCTTCATCAGTTGCTAGTTGTACAAGAGTTCTTGTGGCGAGGAAGGAAGACGGTGCTAACCCGTATGTTACCGTTTGGAGTTCATAGGGTTGTATTGGAGCTTGGGTAGAAAATCGCCAATAAATTCGTTGGAAGCGGGTGTCATCCGGATGCACCAGTATTTGTCGATACATCTTGGCGATGTCAGCAACAAGAGCAATCTGGTGTTTTCGGAAGCGCAGTACAAGCGTGATCAACTCATCTTGGATAACAGGTCCCACACAAAGAGAGTCATTAAGCGAAAATCCAGTGGAACATTTGGCTGATCCGTCGAACACGACTCGTAGTTTAGTTGTTGAGCTTGTCTCTTTTATAACCGGATGGTGAGGCAGGTAAAAATGCTTATTATTTTCGTCGCTACTCTTGACTAGTTTCATATGACCAAGAGAGATATACTCACGCATAAATTCGTGATATTCTTTCTTAATTTCTGGATTTCGTTCCAATTTTTTTTCCAAAAGTTCGAATCGTCGAAAGGCATTTTGCTTTGATTCACCTAGCATGATTTCAAAGTCTGGTCGCTTAGGAAGACGCACCATATAGCGCCCATCGTTGTTTCTCGTTACAGTAGATTGATATAGTGTCTCACATTGTCTTTCTTCAATGGAATAGTTATCTTTAACGACTAACTCTTCAGTTTTCCAGAAACGCTCGATGCTTTGCTCTAAAGAGGCTGCTACCGCTACGACGCTATAACTCGAGACTGTGGAGTGTTGCGATGGCGAAGCAGAACAATCTGAACCTGCTACAATCCAACCAAAAACGCTGTCTATCAACAATGGTAGCTTTTCCTTCAAGTGAATTCGAGCTGCACCAGGGAAGAAGGAATAAAAATGCTTAGCTCCTAGGACGAGATCAATCGGTTGACATTTGTTGAAAGAAGGGTCTGCGAGAAAAAGATCAGTAGGAATCTTCCAACCAGTTGTTTCTACATGATGCGCTGGCAAATCAGCGGTGACATGATCCATCACAAGAAAATCAATTCCACAAGAGAAGCCTTCTTTTCTTGACCTTACTTCTGCAAAAACTGACTCCCGGATTACTTGGGAAAGTTGGCCTGCGCCTTGTACGGTTATATTCACGTTGTTTCGTTTCAAATTTAAAATTCTTGCCATGCGATCTGTCATAAGGTTTGGCTGTGAAGCACTATCTAAAAGAGCACGCGCTAGATGTTCTTGTCCATATGCGTCAACAATTTGTACTACGGCGGTGAGTAGGAAAACATTTTCGAAAGGTTGCTGGAGTGATACACTTGTTTCGAAACTTGGCAAACTCTTGGTGGCAGCGACCGAAGTTTGACTTTGAATTTCCTCTAACTCTCTAAATTGACTAGTTTCGGGTGGCGCTAGGCCGTACGAAATGTCGGTTACATTACTAGCCACAAGGGCATTGTTTGCAGAATGCAGAAGCGTGTGATGACGACGGTTGCAATGTTTGCAGTTGAAGTTCGAAGAGCAGTTGCGAGCAATGTGATCTCTACGTAAACAGTTGTGACAAAGTCGCTTCGACATGACCAGCTGCTGTCGCTCAGTAGCAGAAAAACGGTAGAATTTTGGACACTTTATCAATGGATGTGGTTGATCACATGCTGGACATTGATTGTTCGAATCCGTTGTAGAGGTGTATGATGACAAGCGAAGATGCGGAAGTTTTCTCGTTGATTGGCCGGATGTATTGAAACTTGTGGATGCAGTGTTATGGTTCACCGATATAGATTCGAGGACACGAGTTCTACGTTGCAGGAACACAATCAAGCTTTCGTAATCTGGATTATCTGTTTTCGATGCATGATCTTCCCAAGCCTTTAGCGAATCGTCAGGTAAGCGTGTGCATAACAGGTGTTCAAGTATAGTGCTCCAAGCATTTGTTGGTTCACCTAGCTGATGCAATGTTTTGACATGACGATCAAATTCATCCACCAATCCGTGGAGCGTAGCTGCCGTTTCCCTTTTAATGCCTTGAATATCAAACAGAGCTTGCAAATGTCGTTTCTTCAAAAGGTACTCATTTGCGTATCGATCTTTTAATGTTTGCCAAGCTAATTCGTAGTTTGCAGAGCTAATAGCAATGGACTCAATAGACAGAGCAGCCTCTCCTTTGACAGCTGCTTTCAGATAGTGAAATTTTTGAATTGGTGGAACTTCAGAATTGGAATGTATTAATGCCAAGAAGGTATCATGAAACGTAAGCCATTGCATGTAATCCCCATCAAATTCAGGGAGCGTTATTGTCGGTAATTTTATGCCAGAGAGAGTGGAGTTTGTGTACGTTGGTTGAGGTGGACGAGTATCAGTGACTAACGAAGAAAGCTTGGAAGCTAAATTTGCCTTTATTATGAAGAGTCGAGGTTCAAAATTAGCCCGAATTTTCTCCTGCATTTTCCTACCTTCATCAGTTGTCTCTATCTCTTCCAACTGATCTTGTGTACTTTCGAGATCGTCCCACAATTTTTCCAGCCGCTCAAGACGCACATGTAGCTGTATTTGATCCCGCTGTGAGTCGAACTCGGCCAGAAAGTTCTCTGCCCGACCCAGACTAGCTAGAAGCGATGTTCTCCGTGAGATCAGTTGATTAATTTCTCCTGCAGTACTCATGATAAAACGCGAACGGAGGTCAATGTCGATTGAAATTTCTGCAAAAAGCACCACGGTAGATCCAACGAGAAAAGGTATTTGCACTTGGAATGGTACTCACCTATTCCAAGGCAAATTGAGCCTTGAAATTAAAAATGCTGTAAGATGCAACCTTCGGTATATCCTTGTTCCGTTTATGAATGATAGAAAGGTGCTCCTCTACTTGTGAAGGCTCCGGAGTAATCAGGCGGCGAAGAAATATGCGTGCAAATATAGAAAAGGTATCTAACTCATACCTGTGGAACTATCAGCAGATATTGGACAGGTAATTACCTGCTATAAAAATTCAAAATGCCTTGCATACAATAAACTGCTTTAAGTTGGTGGTGGCACTGGATATGCTGCATTCAATTTGAGTTTCCAGTGGACGCCATCACTGGTTTAATGGATAATGATGTATTGAAACATAGCCAATGATGGCGTCAATCAATTGTGTGATATTAACTGAATAACACAATTGTCGTGATCCGTCTGCGATGTGGAAATCCTGGTCACGGCACCAAAATTTTATGTTGTCACACACCCTACGTTGTGTTTTAGATTACAGATTTCGTTGCGTGCGTGTAGGAATGGTAGCAGTCAGGACCAGGGTTTACTTAACCATAATCGCAGCATTTGAATGCTACCACGGTATATCGGAACAAGTACACTGGATACTATTTCACAAACATAAATTCTGAACACACATTTAGATTCACAAACAACTTAAATTTATTGTACTACGTTACTACATTTATTAGTGTTCAGCACGATACTTCCAGCAAGAATGGCTAGGATATTTTATTTTACTAAGCTAAGTATTCTACTACCATACTGCAGTTCATGGTGAACTGACCGACAATTAATGAAGAATAGTAAGGCATTGTCGGAGTTGTCGGATTGCTACCAACAATCTACACTTAGAACTAATACGATCAACCAGTCGATTTACACACAATTCAGATTGACCACTTTTTTAACCGAACACTCTTTATACCACCCTTCATACCCTCAGGGCTTGATAGTTTCAATAAAAAAAAGTCACAAGAGGGTTATGTCCGAGACACGACAGCATAGTTGACGTAGGATTCCGTTGAGCTATCTGTTGATTTTAGATATGTTCGAAGAATTACATCGTTATATTCTTTGATAATGATTTGGTGGCTCTGAAAAAAGCCGTTTTGTTTGGTTGTTGGGTATCGTTTGTTCACTCCAGTGTTTACCGAGTGATGATGACAGAAAGATGGTAAGCAGTCGTTGGATGGTGCGTATCCGATAAAAGATACCGAAGTGGAACGAGATATGATGGAAACCGCCCTCTGTGATCCTAGACAAGATACCTCCTGTGTTATGTATGGAAAAACAAAAGAAATAAAACTCACCAATGTAATATAAGATAATTACCAATACCGAACACAATAATCAATTTTTGTCTTCAGTAAAAACAGGTTACTTTAATATAGAGAAAACATATTCGAAATGAAAAAGGTAATGTTCTTTTATAATTTTTAATTTCTGGCTGTTTATTCAACCCAGAAAGTAAAAATGACTTGTTCACTTTTTCTAATATTTCTTCACTTTTCAAATTTTTCTCGCCGTATAAACTTTCCTTGGGTGAAAATGAACACAACAAAACAGACAGCTTGAACCAAACGACCCGTTTTCGAGTGGGAATATACCATGGTTTCTATTTATGAAAAATTTGCAATGCCGATTTCCCACAGGCACTTTGATGTTGATATCTTTGTTAGGGAATACATTTCGGTAGGAACAAAAGCTCCCCCTAATTTTATGTATTTGCAATACCGATTTCCTCCAGGCAGCTTGGTTTTGATGTCTCTGTTAGGGACCCGGCGCAATTTCGATCAATCAAAAGTGGGTATTTCCGTTAGGATAGGGGTTGAGATTTTTCAATTGTTCGATAGTAAGTTTCATGACATATATTATTTTCTTCAATATAGAAAATTGTTATGGAGTACCGAAATCGATTGACGCAAAAATTTCATCAATCCATCATGAAATGACTGAGCAACGAGCGATGTTCTCGATTTTCGATTTCCAATTTGTACCCCAATATGTTCCCGAAAGACGTAATCCTACGTCAAAATGGGTGGGTTATATCCATGATATAACCGCATCGTTGACGTGGGATTACCGTTGTCTTAGCAAACATTTGTATTGTATTGATTAAATTACCGATTGAATGACACAATTTTCGAATTCAACTGAGTTCAACTATTTGCTTTGTAAGTAAAAAGTCTGAACAGTTGCCACGTAAAATCAATTCATGCATTGTAATAGATTATGTTCTTCGTTACAAGTAAATTTGATGAACGTCCTTTTACATTTGATGATGTCTAGGACTACCAAAATATGTGAATGGAAGAATTATCAAACGATCATTGTATTGAACATTTCCCTCTCAAATTATTGCATCTCTCATGTTTACGTAGTTCTCGAACCGTGAAAGTCCATTCATCTCTAGTATCTGAAATGACGATTTTCCGAGACTTCTCAGTTTAGAAATACGTTTTAGGGAAACATATTCTAGTCTGCACAAAGACAAGCATGTACAAAAGTACTCCAGCTTTGCAAAGCGGATTGCCGCAGGCACATTGATTTCGAAGTCTGTGTTAGGAAAACACAACTCGGTGGGAACAAAAATACCCCCTACTTGCATGTCCCACAGGTACACTGATTTCGAAGTCTGTGTTGGAGAAATCGTGAATCAGGTCAATCAAAACTTGGCAGTTAGGGGACTGTCCACATACCACGTGGACAACTTAAGGGGGGTAGGGGGTACGGCCACGGTGAGGGGGGTGGGGGTACAGATAATGTCCACGTGGACGCGTTAAACTAATATTTTTTAAAAGTACATTCAGATCTGTTTTCAAAAATAAAAAAAAACTGTTCTGCATTTTCAAGAGTGTTGAAACTTTCCGCCCATTTTGAGTACTCCATATTCATCCATAGAATGGTCATGTCGAATATTTTTCCATATCATCGAACTTCTTCGCTGAAATATGTATTCTGAATGAATCTTACGTAAACGGTGAGCGATCAAGCTTCCATTGATAGTGGACGATCATCGTTTTCAACTTCTAAGCTACGTCATATTTGAGCATAAACAGAACTCTGTGTTATAGGTCCAGGTATTCACGAGAGTAAATTTGACATGGCGAACTGCTGATACATTTTTATCCGCAACGCACATGTGGGATGTTGATAACTTGATGAAATGACCGAACATTTGGAGGATTTTCCAAATAATTTAAGAAGGACTTAGCGAATCGAGTGCTATCCAAATCTCTATAATACCTGCTCAAAACAGAGTTCTGCACTTTTGTATTGAAAGAAGCAGATTCAGTCCACCTTTTCTGATGGACAGTACTCTCGTTCTCGAATACTTGCCGAATTTAGTGTCCATTTCGCGACGTTATCTTTGATACAGCTGAGTTAGGTATGCTCAGCTCCGGAGAGTAGCTTTTTAACACATTGCGGAACGCTCACGAGATTTCTCGTGTTTCGTGTTCCGTCTGTTACGAATGGATCACGAAATAACCCGTGTTTTCTACACTTGAAGGTTAAATTCTTGGTTTGCTAAGAATCTAATGAGGCCTACCGATGGCTCGCCTTCGTCTCATCCACATCGAAGGAAACGATCTCATTCGTGAAATCCGAACAAATGAAGCATTCAAGTTTACCCCAAAACGTGCGGTCTTTAATGTGTTAAAAATCACTTTGTCCTACCGAAAGAAAGATTGGGGTGCTACAAGTGAGATTGCCGTTAAACAGCATATGTTATTACGACATTTGTTTTTTTTTTTTACAAGGAGGTTTTGAATCCGGGGTTGGACTACATATTCTGTACCACGGCCAAGAGGAAACTCTTATCAATACGATCAATGGCATGGTCGAAATCACAAGCGATAAGTCTTCCTGCTCTATATTTTGAATTAAGCTTGACAATTCTACGTTTTATGGAATTAGCCGCATTGAAAATATTTTCTTCAAATTGGAGCATTTTAGGCATTCAAAATATTGTTTTCTTTGTTCTAATTATCGTTTCAATATCTTAACTAGTATCTCGCAGCCAAAGTTCAGTAAAGAAGTGTGCCTAAACCCATTGGTTGTTTTTTATTCGAATGCTTTCGACACATTTTTTTTGAATAGTACCTCGATTAGCTTCAATTAAAACAGTTTTCAATTGTGCTAAATCATTTCAGAAGTCTTCAGAAAAACTCTTTTCCATATACACTCGTTTTTCGGAGATTTTCTGCAGGCGAATTACATTTCTTCAGATGTTATTTTATGCGTCGTTTGATTATAGATTATTGATACCGCTGTGATTATTTTTTTCTTGATTGTGCAGTGTTTACAATACTTTGAAGTCATCGAAGAAATGTTGCTAATTTTAGTAGCATTATTTAGGGTGCAAAAGTCGGATGGAATCAATAGTGTTTTCGTTTTTGCTTGGAAACACCTTTAGAAAAGCAGATATGTATTTGTCGTTGGTTCTCTCGAATTTCCCCGAAAATCGAATTTGAAGGAGTAGTATTTTAGGCTTGAAACCAGTTATTATAGTGGGATTATTACATAAATGATTAAATAGGTTTTCATACGCATTAGAACAAATGCGATGAAAAAGAATGAATTTTTGTTATAGTAACTTCAACCCACCGTTTCATACATTTGCCATAACCGAGCTTCTCCTGCAGTCAACGATTTCACATATTTTCAAACTTTAAGATATATTGATAGGAAGAGCGTGATCAAAACTATATGAATAGAATTTGGTACAAACTGAAGAGCGATACAAATAAGTTATTATATAAATATTTGAAATAACTTTTCGAGCAATGTTAATGAAAAAATCAAAGAATATAAAACAATTGCTACTACTAATAAAGCCTATTTGCATTGTTTTTGTTTTCAAAAAGTTATTGGTTTAAGATTATAATCAGAATAAAGCGATTTCTATGTTGCAGGCCCCGAAAGTAAAACAGTTTGCGTTGCATCGAAAGAACGATGCGCTACTTGAGTCGAGAATTGTCTCATTTAATTTTGCCTCACAAGCACTCTGGAAGTCATCTGGATATTCAATGCAGATTGACCGCTGGGAATTTGTTAATAAAACATATTTTTAATGCGCTGGTGTAATCTTAACCGATATATGGAATGGAACGCGTCCTCTGAAAATCCTCCAAAGGGTGACGGAAAAGGTTTTGTATTGCACTGAAAACAGTCAAGTTGAGATACTGGAGCTGGACAAAGTACAGTTGATAAGTTTTAGAACGTTTGCCTACTTCATTTTTTGAATACATGATTTGTAGCGACGAATGAAACGGAAGATTTCTAGTCACCATTAACAAAAAAGAAAAATGTGTTTTTTTCTTGAATTGTTTTATCAATATAAAACACCAAATATAAAATAAGATATTTAAAATTGAATATAGGCACAATGCAATTATTTCCATTTTTTCAATTAAAATATATGGAAGAATGTCCACGTGCACAACAGGGGAGGGGTATAGTCAATGTCCACGCTTGTCCACGGAGGGGGAGGGAGGAGTCTAAAACCGTGCTTTTTCTGTCCACGTGGTATTTGGACAGCCCCTAGGGCGTTTAGATCACGCTTGATATTTACAGTTATTGAATTGTTTATCTCATGAAAAATAACATTTTATTAATTGTGATAGACGCATAGAAATATTTCCTATCAATTGATGCTAACATCTTTCCGATCTATTAAGAAATGTTCCAGTTATAAGCATTCGAAATCTTTTTTCCTGCATGTTCTCTGTTTAGGTTTTCAATTCACCCCCATATACTTCGGTTAGACGTAGTCCCACGTCAAAAATAATTCAAAGTACGTTGAGAAACATTTGAATGCACCTAGCAACTTAGTTCGAAGTCCAACTATAATACCTATGAACTATGAACTATTCATGAACTATTCGCAAATCCATACGGTAAAAAAATTGCAAAAAAAAAAAAGTTGTACATGTTATATGCGTTTGTATGCGTTTGTTTTTTATTTCCTCCCCAAACTAGCGACACTAATATCAACGGATTAGTGACGATGACTTGTGTTGTCATGAGAATAGCGTAATCTGTTTTGACATGTGTTAAGAGCCATCTCGAGAGCAATGTTTCATATCAATGGCTCCGTTCGTATCACATTTAGTACATCGTTTCCTAGAAACACTTGCTCGGGGAGAAACAGTATCTTTTCAGTCGGTAAGTTCCACGTATATCGTATATACTTGATTTTATCATGTTTGATGAATTTTGACGGAACACTTTGCATTGGAAAGTTCGCAATGATGTCCCACCATCTGTTGTCACCTAGATGGGTAATTTCGATACACAAGAATGTTCACTTGAAAAATTTGATTGGGTTCACGTGTGTTGCGTTGGAGTGGTTGTAAACAATTAGTTCTTCCTGGTATTGTTTGTTACAAATATTCCTCTTTCAGATTCCCATTACTCATCAAAGAGTTCACGGTGAAAATTTTCTAGAAAATCGAACATGTTAAAATGATCAGTTACAGTCGTAACGTTTGCAAAAATCTTGTTGCCGTTCTAATAATAAAACGCGCCATAAAAATTCATTGCCGCGAATATCTTTAGGCAAATGAATTTCTCCTACACGTGCACGACAAGCTCACCTTTGTTTCAGCTTTGATAGAAGCTGACTTGGCCAGTCAGCTTATTTCCTAGAATATCCTTAATTGATTCTTTGTTTTCGAGCCTCGTGATGGTTTAACGGTCATCTTGGCTCGCAACGATGGAGTTATTTACGACCTACACAACCACGCTGACTCGAGTTTGCTTCTCAAACTGTCCCCGGCAGATATGTTATTTTTGTACAACATGACATTTGAAGTCTTAGGAACACGAGCTATTACCAAGTGTTATAATAGCAGAGCGTCGCAACACTATCTTCTTTGTTTCACAACATTATTTTAATCTACCATTACCACTGATGGAATTACCAAGCTATCCAATTATAAATATCTCATTTGTTCTTATGCTATCAGATGACGATATTTCGATATAATTCACCCGTAACACCATTCAATTAATTCCAGCAACACCTACACCATTTTATAATTATCTTTAGCACAGCAATAAAGCCCTGTATAACGACACGATTTTACAGATGGTAGCTTACTGACAGTAATTACATTACCTCGAAAACAGCCGTTGTGAGAGCTCGACATTTGTCAGCGCAAATTCGAAATTTTAAGTACTAATGTCGAGCTGTCAGATCGATATTGATGGAAAAGAATAAGGAAAACTCTTGTAGCAATAAATCTTCCCCCCGATTCGGGCAGCTCTGGGGATTGCATTAGTACTGCGCTCTAATGTTACTCCCTCACCGAATTTTACGAAGGTTGAAAATTTAATTTGATAAATTGATGTTTGCTGTGGCCGGGAGCATAAAAAAATCAAACCGGAGTTCACAGAAGCATGGCGCATATTTTGCGTTGGTCTGAGTGTAGGTCTCAATCAATATAACATTTTACTGTTTTTGCGACGGGGGAACTGTGGGTTGGGATTCATGGATGGGAGGCATCAATAGACGGAAGCGCGTTCCGAAACGACTCGGAGATGTATCAATTTATCAAAAATTACACCAAGTAGTCATCACCGTAGTCTTGCGCTGATAAATTACTTCACGCTGTCCATTATATTTCTCAACTTTTTTTCTAATCTATCCTCAGTGTTCTGGAAAAAGCCGCTAAATTCTTTTTAAACATCCAAAATGAGTAAAAGTTGTATCCAGCAAGCGGTAAATCATGGGAAATATAAATAAGTAGTACAAAGATCCCCCGTTTGGAGATTTACAACCGCAGCCGAGATTTACAGCTTTTTCTCTTTTCTTCAAGATGCTCGAACGTTGCTGGGATCAACTCGCTCCCCTGCTGGGAATGGAAAGCAGATCCACTAAACGTTTACAGAGTTTTTATTTATAGCGGGAAATGCAATGAAAATATTAGAATGTTTCATGTCGCGTCTCTGGTTGTTTTCTCCGTCTCGCCACTTGCTGTTTGATGAAAAAGCACACCTGCAGTCACCATTCGCTAAAAACGAAACTGTTTTCAACCTGGGAATGAGTATTTGTGGTAAAATAAGTTGCAAATAAAAAATAACAGATAGAATAATACAGAAAATCACGGTTTCTGTGCAATATGAGATCGTTCAAAACGTAACCAAAATATTGGAATGCTTTAACGCAAACCGCGCCTTCATTTCCTTTTTTAACTAACTTTGTTACATAATTTATGAATACACAGACACATGACAAGTCATATTTGAGGGGCTTAGAATTAAAGGGGTGTAAGTGATTTGATCGATTTCTCTACATCGACTTTCTCTTTTGGTCATAACTTAGCTGCAAATACATTCCCAGCTGAATTTGACAATGCGGAAGATAGGTCAGAACCTCATCTATCGGATTCTATAGCAAACTCAAATTGGAACGTTTTTGCAGTTGAGTTATTAACTGAAGAAAAAGTTGATGAAGAGAAATCGATCAAGTCACTTACACCACTTGCATTCTAAGCCCCTCATTTGTTAATTTTTCAAATATTACGTAACGCAAATTTTCAACTATTTTCTACTTCCTCTTTCTCACATAACATGTAACAAATGGTCGTTTGGATAGAATTGTATAGATGTATTTAGATTATTTTTTTAAAACCAGATTCCACCAAGTCAGTGGTTTCCAAATGTGGTGCTCTGCGGGTAATTTGCGCTCCGCGAAGTTAAAGCAAATGGTCCCACTTGAAAACCCATTAATTTCAAGTGACATTCTTTAATTTAATTCTACTGAGCATATAGGGATTTATCTTGTTTACTTCGAGTCAGATGTCGTGTAACTGCAACGCGCAACCGAAAATGTTGTGTCCAGTTGTTGTCAGTTGTGTCATATCAATGCAAATAGGATTTGTTTCATTGATTAAACAATGCAGATGCTCAGTCAAATGTTTTTGCTATAAAAAGTGATCTGCCATAAAAAAATATCTGAAACCCCCTAAACTATCAGTTCTACTTTGTTGTGCCAAATGGTGTCGATATCGGTACCGATATCGTGTCGTTTTGCAATGATTTTGTCGACCTACCCTTCGCATTTGACAAACACTTTCGGGCCAACACTGTAGCACTACTCGACCCCTCTCATGGCAGTATTTGTTTCCATTAAAACACAAAATAAAGAAAAAAACATTTTTTATGGTAGTATACAATCTATATTAAGATAGATTACACAACTCAAATAAAAATAAAATTTATCTTATTCATTTTAACTCATTTACTACCATAGTCGTCTCCCTCATCGACACTACAAAAATAGCGATTTCACTATATTATGTAGTTTTCAAATAATGTTCTTGCTGTCACGATCATCATGTGTTGACAACGACTGATTGTACAGATATTCCTGTGCTATTGAATCAATATGGAACAATAATTAAATTCTATTAATATACTGCTTCCTGAGATAATTAAATTGTCAGTCATGTTCATATTCCGCCTCGCTTTTAGGTGAGATCTAGCACGATTAGTACTCGCAGCACTCAAAGCACTCAAAATCACACTCAAATAATAATGAACTGCCAAACAAGAGTTTTTTTTCTTACTTATAACCTTTCCAATCGATACGGCATTTTCTTTCTGATAAGTTTCTCTAGTATTATACAGCCGAGTCGTAGTTTTGTGCTGGAAAAAAATAAACTGCACAAATCCACAAAAGTTGAAAATAATATAGGGTTGGGGGAAAAGAAATGTTAAGTATGTTATTTAACATACTTAAAATTATCCAATTTAAGTCAAATATGCGCCGTTTTGTTCACAAACTTGTTGCCATTCAGAAGGCAACTTCATTACACTATGTCCAAAGTGAGAAATATTCGGTTCTTCCTGATTTCGACCATCATGAATGCAAATTCTCAATCTGTAGTATTAAATTCTATCGGATATGCTCCAATACACCAGGTAATAACCGATTGATTCTGGAAACACCCGACACGAAACGACAATGGATTCGCGAGAATTACATAAAATAAAGTGACCAGACGTCCCGCGTTACGCGGGACAGTCCCGCATTTCAACAAAATGTCCCGCGTAAGATTACGTCCCGCGAAACGTCCCGCGTTTGGCAAAAGAGACGAAAAAGTCCCGCTATATCAGTATATTTCAATATCACAATCTAATCATGTTGATTTTCTTAAATGGATGAACCTCAAAAAAAACTTTTTTTTGGCAGATTGTTCAAGAGCGCTTCTAATACATCCTAAGACTAATACGTTGAGCTGGGTTCATCGCACCGACAGTGGGCTTTTTGTTTAGAGAGTGTCAACTGGAAGCGACAGCAACAAAAATGGAAAATGATTTTTATAAAAGTCCCCTATTGATCCACAGGGACCAACGCGAGTCAAACGAAAAGATCATCTTTGGTCCTCTAGCTCGGTCAGAGCTTAACGTTTTAAATAAGACGGAAAAACTAGAGTATATACTTGACAGGAAGAGGGAGGTTTGTTTGATGAAGTATCGTGAATGAAGCGCTGGGCGGTCTTACGGAAGCTGGTCGGAACCTCAACCATGGTCGATGAAAAGATGTATGTCGGCGTGTTTTTTTACATTTTCGTGGCTTTGGTGGTCGACTGTCTCTCCATTTTGGCCATTCACCCAAAAGTTTTTAACGGTCGCAGCAGGGGAGTGTTGAGAAGGTTGGCGGTCTTCGCGACAATGTTTATCCCCAGCCGATCCACCCTCCAGTGATCTTTTGGCATAATGGGCTGATCCCAGGTTCGGCATAAAGACCACATCACCTTCGCAACTTTCGGCAATCTCTTCGTACTATATATTTCCCCGTTCACAATATGATTAGAAATAAGAGCGGCTTGGACATTCGCTTCACATCTGTCAGAGAAGGACCTTCTTCGAGAACTTGGTGTGGATGATACATTCGAAGTCATCGCTTACCTGGGGAACGTAAAGTACCCGATCCCCTGCCATTCGTTAAATTCTAGCATCAAGTACGTCTCGTCTTTCATTATAAGCACGGAAAGAAGTTTTTCACCAGGGAAAAAAAAGTTTTTCACTTCTTTGGCCGGAAAAGGAACTTTCACCAGCACCTCAAGCTACTCCTTCTGGGTGATTGCTTGCTGCTCAGATACGGCCGGTCTCATCTGACGTTTCCACATAAAAATGTCCAGTTTGATCAGATTTTCCTTCACCGTTTGGCCGGTTGCTTCGATGTCCCGGCTTAAGGAGTAGCAGGGATATGATGTTGTAAATACCAGATCGGCTATATCTGGCGGACACAAAGTGCCTCAGGATGTCCAACTCCTTCGCTGTGGGGTGGAGCTTGCAGTATGAAAAAATCATCAAGTTGCTTGACAGTGCTGCTGCTGCGAATCAACAGCCTTGAATAAGTTTGGTTTTAGGCTTGATAAACGAAAGATTTAAGAAAAAATTCGAGCATTCCATTTGGTAATATTCGTAATTTCTTTTTGAAAGAAAATTTT
This sequence comes from Toxorhynchites rutilus septentrionalis, assembly GCF_029784135.1. Classification (NCBI taxonomy): domain Eukaryota; kingdom Metazoa; phylum Arthropoda; class Insecta; order Diptera; family Culicidae; genus Toxorhynchites; species Toxorhynchites rutilus. The sequence continues at coordinate 46,443,020 of NC_073744.1, forward strand.
AGAACTCGAATCGTGCTTGCCAGGCGTAAATGCTCTGATTGAGCGAGTGATTTTGAGGCGCAAACAAAATCTAAACCACCGAAAAATCACAACTGAGTGCCGATATTTAGAAAAAAATAATACATATCAGTTCAGACTCGCTAAACTATGTTATATGTTCCCAAAACCTATATACATAACGTTTTGTTATTTGTGTCCCGCGTTAGACCTCTGACCATCTGGTCACTTTAACATAAAACATAAAAAATATTAAATAAAACAATCTATACGATCAGTAGAACCACTTTTCTTCGAAGAACGGCTGCGATAATACAAGACTTTTGATTCGCTCACTTTTGTTTTGTTTGACAGTTTAGCAAGAAAGAGAAAAATAATCGGTGCAGAGATGCCATTTCATCCAGCGATCATGAACAATTATAGCTAAAACTATAGGCAGTGCTGCCTGTGGTGGGCATGGTGGGGTTAGTTTCAAGTACTTCTGTAGCACTTTTCACTGTTTCGGTCGACATGGTGTCGATAACCGCTCGAAAACAATTTAGAGCGGGTAGGCATTCACTCCTCCCTTCCTGAAGGTGTTACGTAATATTTGAATATTTGAATGATCCCATAAATTTCATTAGTGGCCGTTTCGAGTGGCTCTACACTAACAAGAAAGCGTCCGAAATGGTATTGTTGATTTTATTGTTTCGTATATTAATTTCTAGTATTTAGTGTCCACTTTGCGTGTATTAGATTATCTGTCATATCTTGTATATGGTGCAAACAGATTTATATTTAATGATTTTTTAAGATAACATTCATGATGAACTTTAAAAGGTCGAAACGTAACTTGCCCCGGTGTACCTTATCTAAAATGTTTCAATGCATTCCAACGAATCATCCGAAATAATAAAGAGCGAACTGATGATAAAATTTTTGCAAGGGATAAGCTTGTCTGAATTCAGGAGTGTGTTTGGTCTTTTAAGTGCATTTTTTCGATCGATCATTTTATTTTCGAGGAAATTGGGCATTATTTCTGAATTGAAAGTGTGCAGCACGAGTGAAAAAATGAAGCTGAAAGTTTGTGGGATTACGTTTTTGGGAGATGCGGAGATGTAATTTTGCTAAGAGATTCTGGAGAAGATGCTCATCACCTCACCATCTCGTACGGAGAAGTTGCGGTGAGGCTTGAAAGCGCTGGACATTCTTTCTTTCGTCGTTTCGACTTCCTGCTTCCGATTTCCCTCGATCCAGGCGTCCTCTGCTGTCACAAACATTCTCCAAACACTTTTATCACGTTGGATGACAGTTGATTGGGTCATTTCGCTTACTCGCAATTAAAAGAAATGCGTCAATTTTCAGAAATGCGACGCTCAAAGGGACTCGTCTTCAAATATTAGTTCAACATTTATAAATGTACATTCTGTGAAATATTTGTAATTTTAAAACTTTTTTTTTAAGTAAGTACTACTGTCTGTGTGTTAAATGCCAATTTCGAGCGCGATCTGTCATTTAGTTTGTTTACAACGTCATTAAAAGCAAGGTAACGTTTTTCCTCGGCGCTTTTTGATATTGATCAAAGATGGCATTGGCAAAATAAAACGGACGGTGTTCGAAAATAGCTAGCCCGTGAGTGAAATGTCTCTCACGGGAGCATTCGTCATATTTTGGTTGATGTTTTGGGCATGAGAAAATTCGCAGCACGACAAGTGTCAATAGAACACAATTCTTTTCAAAAAAAATCTTCTTCATCAAGTGGCTGCAGACATGCTTGAACGATCAAATTCTGATACCACGTTCATACATCGCATAACTACCGTGTGACTTGTGACTATTTCCGAAACTCGAATTACCGCCGTTTTGACGCCATTGAATACATAAAAACGAATTCGCTGCCTGAACAGAAGGTAATTCCTGAATACAGCTATAAAAAGTATTTCGGTGACTGGATTGTTTGTTGGAAAAAGTGTATTGCGTCAGAAAGGACATATTTTGAAGGCGGTAATATAAATTTAGATGAGAGAGATGACATTTTCCTCAAAAAAAAAAATCTGGTATTATATTTCACGGATTGTATGGGTTGGCTTCGCCAACAAGAGTGCAGTTTCCGAAAAACAAATCACCACTGAGTTGATTACAATTTTCTTTAATGGAAATTTTATTGTTAGTTACATAGAAATATTTTTGATATGATTGCCTCATGTCTTTTTTATAAGTAAGCCATCTCAGGGATATCAAATCTGCCTTCTAGCTAAGCCTGATTATTTTAAATATAATGCTAGAGTATACTTTAAGGTGAGTAAGTAAGCTAACTTAACCTGGCAATCCATAGAACTTTCAAAATGAATTTTAGTCTTCAATTTTTCCCGAACTGCACACTTGCTTGTTTCTTTCCCTAGATTTTTATTTTTCAACTATGCCTACAATTTATTATTCGATCCAAATAATGGTTGCCATGGTTTCCTTTTTCCATTGAACTCAAACCAGATCAGAGTCTGAACGAGGTTCGAGTAGGCATTTGGATGTAAAGGTGCGCTCAGCCTGAGAGGCGTAACTGTATGTATATTTTGCTCGACTCGACAGTGACTGGAGCCGAGACGAGACGTCATATTGAGTATAATATATGTGATCGTCCGAGAAAAAGGGGGGCTTGGGGTAAATTTTTCGATTTTAAGTTTTTTTTTTGCGATTCGGGACCAGAAAAACCATAAGAATCGATTGAGACCCATTCGAGGTTCTTAAGCTGAAAATTCAGCCCGTGAGATGGTTTTTTGTACAAGGTCAATTCAAGAAGCTAATTAATAAAAGTAACAAAACAATTCATAATATTTTTTTTCTGCGCAGTTTTCTTGGTATTTCGCTTTTCGAACATTCTTCTTCCGAATTCTCTTCTTCCAAACTCTCATCCTAATTATCTTCTTCTATTTGAACACGTTTGCATCATCTCCTCTTTGTTGGACCTGAATTTTCGATTGTTTCTTCAACTTAATACTCATCGAATTTACTTTGCCATTCTTTCAACGACGCCTACGAATTCATCACTTTGCACACCGGTAACAATGATTTTGAACAAAATTACGACTAAAAAGTATTGAAATTGAATAAAAAGAATTAAATCACGTCTTTGTGATGTCAAAGTCAAAAACACGAGTAACCGCGAAGTGATAAGAAATGTTTCGTCTTCAAACAACAACGAATAATACACCATGGAAATGTCAATACATTCACTCAAAGTAACAAAAACAAGCAAGATTTAAACGTATTTTGTGCTCAAACTAGTTCACTACTGAGACAACATACCACAGAAAAGATTTCATCCAACACGAAACCTTGAAAACAAATGTTTTCGTAGTGTAAACTTTAAACCCGTTTTTCTAGAAAACATGTTTTTTACCCTAAGCACCCTTTCTTCCCGAAAGTATTCAACATATTCAATGTAACATATTCAATTACATATTCAATGTAACAATTAGACGTTTATAGATGAGTATATCGAATTACTGCAATTGAATTAGTGCACCCGTGGCCGAATGGTTAACGTCCCACATTATCATGCCGGGTGTTCGGGTTCGATTCCCGTTCTGGTCGGATTTTTCGTCAGAGAAATTTCCTTCGACTTGCACTGTGGTCACGCGTATTCTAGTGCTTGCCCCTCGGAATACATTCAAGGCGTGTTGTTTGGCTTAAAAAATCTCAACTAAGTTTTAATAAATGACGCTTGTTAATGCTTACGTTCAGACGGCCAAAGTTCCACAGGGAACGTTAACGCCATTCAAGAAGATGGGTATATCGATGTGCATTGTAAAAATCATGAATAATTGTTGCTGAAAATGTGAATCTAACTACACGTTGCAGACTCCTGTTCATGCAGCATCTGTGTCACAAAATATACATATTTCAGGGCCTCCAATTGATTGAATGGTATGAGATTTTGTTACCGAACACATGAAAACCTGTTAAATGATGAAGTGGAAACTCAGTGTCAGAAAAAAACAAAGGATACAAATGACATGCACAGGAAGTGAAGAAAAACTCAAAAAAGATATCCGATAGACTGTTTAAACTCTTACAGAAGGCGTAAAATGAAAATGACAAGAGTTTTAATCGAAAAGTACTGGAACATTGAGACTATCTTTTTAATAATACCATGTAATACACTGTGTGCCAATAATTGCGATCCCACACTCCATTAAAACGTTTGTAAAACATATCCAAGCAATTCTCACAAGCTGCCGAAGCAATTCATAGCATCCATCTAAGAACATCTCACATGGTTTCGATGGTGGAATTATCAGAAAAACAAGTGACCTACCCTCTCAACCTGATTAAAGCGCATTACAAAATTCCACGCAACGTAGTTAATTTTTTATTGCCAGACATACATTTTGTTTGCACGAAAAAGTGTGCCAGATCAAAAAATTAGATCCGCAGAGGATATAAATATTAATGGTAACCCACCGCAGGGTGCGAATGTACCAGCTGTTGCGTCAAAGTACATCCATTTAATATACGTGCCTTATGGTCGCTAGCGAAAATGATACGCCAGTAAAATGGTTCAAATGTGGCCATGTATGGAAACTGCTGAAAAGCAAGGGTTAAAACGAAAAACAAACAAACGTTGGGACTAAGAGACCTCATGTCACTAGGTTGAATTGAGGTCAACGTTCAATGTTAGGGAAGCTGCATTTCTCCCCCGGGGATACAACTTGAATGCGCGGTGGACGATGACATTATTTTCGGTTTCCAACACTTCGAAGTGCTGCGGTTGGCGAATTCCACCCGTGTAATGTTCATAAAGTAGGTATATCTGTTGAAAACTAACGCTAAGTTAGGGCATAATAAAAGTCAGCATATTCGTATGCTCGCGAATGATGCTTCTCCCACGTTTTTCCTTTTGCAGTAATAATTTAATGGTGGTAGCCTGCAGATTTTATTTTCAGTGTAATGTCACTCCCGTGTGGTATTACCGTGGATAAGGTCGTGGCATTTATATTAATTAAACGGCAGGAGGTAGCATTTGTTAATTTGCATGTTTACTGCTACCTCCCAACGTGGGTTCGCTTAGAGCATCGAAATATTAACATTCGTTGATTCTAGAAGTTGGTTCATTGCCATAAAAGCCCAGGGATTATAAATGTGCTCCAAGCGGTCGAGATAACAAATGAAATGCGGGATACATATTCGGTACATTGTAATGGTGTAATGTTTTATTTCTTAATTTACAATGATAATACATATCATAACAAGGTTAGATTATTTTCTCCATATCATAACAAGGTTAGATTATTTTCTCCATATCATAACAAGGTTTGATTATTTTCTCCACGGAGGTTATTGGACCTTAGAGGTTCGTGAAGCCCATGGTAGACGCGACATGCGTTAACTATATTTCTTCAAATTCACAACTCATAGTGTTATCACCGAGCCAAACTACACAAACTTATAGGTCACCTCGTGCTCGTTACCGTCGATTACAGTTTTACTACACTCTGTTCAACTTCTATAAGACCAGGCGATGATCTTGCTGATTTGTGTCGTTGTAAACAAACAATGCTTCATTTTATATTCTAGTGTATTGGTGACTACCATCTTCTTCTTCTTCAATGGCACTAACGTTCCTAGAGGAACTTCGCCGTCTCAACGTAGTATTACTTGTGTCATTTTTATTAGTACTTAGTTGAGATTTCTATGCCAAATAACACGCCTTGAATGCATTCTGAGTGGCAAGCTCTAAAATACGCGTGATCACAGTGCAAGTCGGAGGAAATTTCTTTGACGAAAAATTCCCCCGACCAGAACGGGAATCGAACCACTCGGCCAAGGAAGCACTGGTGACTACCATACACTGTATAATTTTTATATGTATGTGATCAAGCGCTAAGTAAACGAATGTTTTTGTATTTTGCAAGTGTCAAGTTTCTCTCTGACCGGGATAAGCGGGAAATAGTTAGAAGAGCTTCGAATACCTCAAAATTGCTTATGCAAATAAAGTAATTTTTCAACTTCTCAACTACTCGGGTGACAATTCGTCAAAATTTGGAAAAAAATCCTCATGAAAAGAGGGTTTAAAAAGTTAAAGCTCTTTATTTTACACCATCTCACATCGGAAGACGTCTGAGTTTTTCCAAAGCTCACATGAACCGACAGTGGGACATGGTATGTTGTGACAAAGAATGTTTCCAAAAGAATACATTTTGCTATATACCATAACGAAAATTTCTTCAATGTATAGTGTACTCTCACTGACGAAAAAAAGTTCAATTTGGATGGTCCTCTCGGATTCAACGAGTAGCGTAACACGGGGTGAGTTGGACATACGGGGTGATTTGGACCACCCCTTTATCTCAAAAAGTACGGCTCAACTTGGATTTTTTTTTATCCCAGGTGTCACGGAATTACAAAAAGAGAATGGGCAGACAACGTTGGAAGAAGGAGGAGCTTGGAAAAGCAACTCAGGCCATCAAGAACGGATTTTCTTTGACCAACCACGAAAGTGTTTGAAAATGCTCGAACAACAATGAAAAGATTCATGCAGAATTCGAGATGGTGTCAATCCAATTTTTCTGGTCTGGAATCTGCCCAAGACACCTGGTATCGACCTGGTATCGACGACCAAAACACTGTAACATTATCCCAAAATACTTCACATAAACATAAGTATGTCTTTTTTCAATGAAACACACACTGGACCAAATCACCCCGCATCAAATTTTAATGTCCAAAAATCATCTCTTTTATTTTATGATATATTTGGTAATTTGCAGCTTGATATAATGATTAAACATTATTGATTGAGAGAAAACAAGTGTAGGTCAGTATACAATGTGACATTTTTGATTTAGACCGCATTGGTTTGGAAATATTAGGCGATTTGCTTAGGTGGTCCAAATTCCCCCCTTTTCTCCTACTGGCGTGATTTACGGGAGAAGGAACAGCATTTTTCAACTATGAATTTTGGTGGAGGCTCGTGCATGATTTGGGCGAGATTCTGTGCAACCGGAAAGCTCAAGATAGCTTTCACATCATTTAAAGATTACACAAATGTTCTGGAATCCTCTCTCCTACCGTCTCTGCGTGGATATCGTCATGAAAAATTCACATTCCAGCAAAACAATGCTACTATTCATACCAGCAAGTAAACTAAGCAATGGATTAAGAACTAAAAACTAAATTTTTTGGACTGGCTCGCTCTCCAGACTTGAATCCTGTTGAAAATCTTAGGGGGGATTCTTGTACGCAGAATCACTGAACACTGAGGGAAAACGGTACACCACGATTGAAGAGCTCAAGGTCGCAATTTCCGAAAAAATGGAAAAATATCGTTCGGCAGAATTTGGTAAATAGACACGAATTTTCAAGGTTATTAGTCGAAATGGTAAGGTTGCAAATTATTGACATGTAAATCAGCCGATCGTATTGAATTTTTCATTGATAATACTTATGAATTTTGAAGTGGTCTTATAGAAACTGGACAGCTGAAATTATCATATTTTAGCACAATAAATGAACAAGCAACTCTTTTGAACGAAATTGACGTTAAATATTAGGCTGCCAAAAAAGTCCTGCGGTATTTCCGCGAGGTGTCGTTGTAAGCGCGTAGTTCTAGTTGTATTCATTGTATCGAGTCATACTATAGCTTGTTGGAAAGGTATTTTTGCGCGCTATTATATAGTCCTTGCCAGTGTTTTGTTTGGTTAAGTCGTTCGTGAGTTATAGTGTCGCAAATATGGAGCAAAATAAATAGAAAATCCGACATATTTTACAGTACTACTATGACAAAGGCAAAAATGCATCTCAAGCTGCCAATAAAATTTGTGCAGTTTATGGACCCGATACAGTTTCCGTTTCCACCACACAACGATGGTTTCAACGTTTTCGTTCTGGTGTAGAGGTCGTCGAAGATGCGCCACGCTCCGGAAGGCCTGTCGTCGAAAATTGCGACAAAATCGCTGAATTAGCCGAGAAAGACCGGCATAGTAGCAGCCGTAGCATCGGCCAAGAGCTGGGGATAAGTCATCAAACCGTTATTAACCATTTGAAGAAGCTTGGATTCACAAAGAAGCTCGATGTATGGGTGCCACACACGTTGACGCAAAAAAACATCTTTGACCGTATCGACGCATGTGAATCGCTGGTGAATCGCAACAAAATCGACCCGTTTCTGAAGCGGATGGTGACTTGCGATGAAAAGTGGGTCACTTACGACAACCTGAAGCGCAAACGGTCGTGGTAGAAGCCCGCTGAAGCGGCTCAGACGGTGGCCAAGCCCTCATTAACGGCCAGGAAGATTCTGCTGTGTGTTTGGTGGGATTGTCAAGGAATAATCTATTATGAGCTGCTTCCCTATGGCCAAACGCTCAATTCGGACCTGTACTGCCAACAACTGGACCGCTTGAAGGTAGCACTCATGAAGAAGAGGCCATCTTTGATAAACAGAGGCCGCATTGTCTTCCATCAGGACAACGCCAGGCCACACACTTCTTTGGTGACGCGCCAGAAGCTCCGGGAGCTCGGATGGGAGGTTCTTTTGCATCCGCCGTATAGTCCGGACCTTGCACCAAGTGACTACCACCTGTTTTTGTCCATGGCGAACGAGCTAGGTAGTCAGAAGTTAGCCACAAAAGAGGCCTGTGAAAATTGGCTATCCGAGTTTTTTGCCAATAAGGAAGCGAGCTTCTATAACAGGGGTATTATGAAGTTGGCATCTCGTTGGGGACAATTCATCGAACAAAACGGCGCATATTTGACTTGAAACAGATGATTGTAACTAATTTTATGAACAAATGAAAATTCAAAAAAAATACCGCAGGACTTTTTTGACAGCCTGATATATTTTATTCTAAGCATTCAACAATGTATGAATGTATCTTGTTGAAATTCTAACTGTTTGTGTTGCAACGAAACAGAATCAGTATGGTCTTATAGAAGTTGGACAGAGTGTATACAGTAGGTTGCCAATGAATGTATGGGAAAAAATCGACCCTAAAATTTCAAAAAGTTACCCTATACAAAATGTTTACCACCTCGAAAAAACACCCTATGCCAAATATCAGCTCAATCGGACTCAAGGGAGAGTGGCGCAAAGCGGTCAGAGTTTGAGTTTTTTGAAAATCGAAAAATTACCCAAGGGGGGAGTGAAGGAAATCGGGGTTTTCGAAAAAAAAATTTTGATGCCAAATGTCTTCAAATTACATGAAACGTCGAGATCTAGTGTCATCTCGAAAAAAAAATTATCAAAAATCGACACTCTAAGACGTACTTTTTTTTCGGAGTACGAGACAAAACATATGGTTTTAAGTGCCAATAAAAATAATTATCTCGAATTTTCATTCGGAACTTGTTGCGAAATGTTGATTTGCACGATAAGATACCCTATTCAAAATATTAGTTCATTCGAACTTCATTTATTAGTGATGCAGACGTTAAAATTTGAGTTTTTTGAAAACCGAAAAATCACCGAAAAATCAAATGCCTTAAAATTGCATGACATCGAGATTTACAGTTATCTCAAAAAAAAAATTTTTTGTTAAAAATCAACTTTCCAGACGGAAAAACGACCAAGTGCAAAAAAAAATTTTTTTACAAAATTTTGTTTTTGAGATAACAGTTAATCTCGACGAGTAATGCAATTTTAAGACATTTAGCTCCAACGATTTTTTTTGATAACCTCGATTTTCGGTGATCTTTCGTTTTTCAAAAAAAAACTCAAATGTTCACGTCTATGACACTAATAATTGAAGTTCGAATGAGCTAATATTTTGCAAAGGATATATTATCGTGCAAATCAACATTTCGCAGCAAGTTCCGAATGAAAAATCGAGATAACTATTTTTATTGGTACCCAAAACCATACGTTTGGTTTCGTATTCCAAAAAAACAAGTCCCAGAGTGTCGATTTTTGACAAAAATATTTTTTCGGGATGGCACTAGATCTTGACGTATCAAGAAATTTTAAGGCATTTGGCATCGAATTTTTTTTCGAAAACCCTGATTTCTCTTCCTCCCCCCTTGGGTGATTTTTCGCAAATTTAAGACATTTGGCACCAAAAACAAATTCGAAAATCCCGATTTCCTTTACTCCCCTCTTGGATGATTATTCGATTTTCAAAAAACTCAAATTTTAACCGCTTTGCACCCTTAAGTCCGATTGAGCTGATATTTGGCATAGGGTAGGTAGTGAACATTTTTTTAGGTAACTTTTTGAAATTCAGTCATGTTGACTGATTTTGGTAGAAATAGGTGTATTTAAATAGCTGGTAAATCTAGTGTTGAGCAACTTTGTAAAACAAACTTTTATTCTATCTCTTGAAATATCCGATATAGCGCTTTTTATTCTATGTTACATTAGGGTGACCATGAAAGAACGGTTTTTTTTGTTCTAACTTTTGTATTTCAAATCCAACATCAAAATTGTCTTCGACCGACAAATATTTTGCGATGCAGAGCTTGTAAATATCTTAATCCTAATACTCCTAATAATCCTAATACTTAAAGTTATTGATGCTTTCCACCCAAAAACTCTTGCTTTCAATTTCAATTTACTCAAATACAAAAAACAACATAGTTTTGGAAATCTCACATTATGTAAAGTGAAGTATTTCCTCTCAAATGCCGTCAACAAACATTGTTTATGTTTACCCCAAAAGAATGACAAGCGAATGAAGAGAACGTATTTATTGGAATAAAATATCAATAACTTTGAGTAGAATTGAGATGAACAGTTTTAAAAGTGTTCTGAAAACAGTTTGCATTTAAAATTAGAAATATAAAAATTAGAGCACAAAAACCTTTTTCGCCATAAAACTCTAACGCAAATTAGAAAAAAAAAGCGCTATATCGGTTATTTCAAGAGATAGAAAAAACTTTGTTCTACAAATTTGCTTAGAATAACTGGGGCTAAAACA